>NC_053162.1:127591738-127650738 GCF_016835505.1 Polypterus senegalus
TCCATCTTTTATTACACAAAGATTTAACAGTCCTCCTGCTCCACCACTTTAGTGTTCTTTTCAGGTTCAATTCTGCATATAGTAAATGTTGACCTGTTTTCATTTTTTTTTCACAAAATTAAGTTAAAAAAGCAAAGTTTGAGGTACTAAGGAAATATAATGACATTTAGCCACAGTATGAGACTGATTGTACTTCTAACTAAACCACAAAGCTGTTTTAAAGTGAGTGGTTTGAGGCCTTTGGTTCAGAAGAACATCAAACTAATGTGTACATTAGACACAAAACAAGTAAATATGTAAGCTTACTTTAATTGCCAGTTTTGATTGTAAAAATCTGCAAACATCAAAATTGCTTTATCAGGTTTATAAATATTCTGATTATGGGTATTTTGCATTTAGTCATAAAAGAAGCATTACATTGTCAAAAACATATACAAACTGCTATGCATATTTTTCATTATGCTTAGAGTATAGTTACCAAAATTAAGAAATATTTAATTTAAGAAACATAAACACATGTAGGACCTCTGAAAATAATCCTAAACAATTCAGCAAACCTGACTCCTTCCTATGCCACAATTGCTGCCTTTCAGGCTCTCCAGTTTCCCTCCAATAAATCTGAAGTCTTTCCTTCAAACATTACATGGAGCTCTTTTATATTTACACCAAACTGTATTCTTTGCTCTGTGAAGCAATTACCATTAACGGTTAAAAACAAGATAGAGATCCAGTGGTTGAACACTAATTTAGGATATACCACCAATGTAGAAGACATTTGAAGGCTGAAATGTTTCTGTCAATTGTACATATGCAGCACAATATTCACATAATCCATAGCCTCTTTAATGTAATATTTTCCCTGGAAAAACAAGCCAACTATGTTGCATTTTTTTCAATGACAAAAAGTTTAATTTATTATTCTGTGTAAAAGAAACATGTATATACCAAAACATCAACATAATCACAGTTAGAAAGGTATGTCTAGTATTCACTGCTGTACTGATGCAGATTTAGTATACATGCTTTGTGTGATATAATTTGAAACAGACACTGACACACATAGGCACTGTTCGAGCAGATGTCAAAAGATTTTTTTGTACTTTTTTTTTTCTGTTGCTTTTGCATGATAGTGTAGAATGTCAGTGCCTTATCAGAATTATCATATTGATTGTACTTGTCATCCCAGTTGGTCCCTCTACCGCTGGAAAATTGCAAATGTATGTAGGGCTTGCTTCATACAGCATGTAGAATTTGATAATGAATTGTACTCTCTTAGAAGCGATGTACAGTATCCAGGACAGGCTTCCCTATAACCCATGAGACTTTTATCGATAGTTCTACATAATTTTGAGGATCACCTAATTCACATACCACCTTTTCACTGAGATGCCAGTGCACGATGTACAAATTAATAGCCAAATATGTATCAGAAGAGCAGTGGACTGTTGCAGATATGCTGTGTAGACAGCCCCTATCTTTTAGGAACCTATAAGTTTCAGACCTGGTGAGAGAAACAGAAACATATGCAGATTCCAGGCATGAAGCATGGTGTATCTTTCAAAGAGTGCTAGTTTCTTGGAGGACTGGGAACAGTACAAAGAATCGCACTATGTAAGCTCATTTCACTTAACATGCTATCTCAAAACCACAAAAGAGACAAAATTGCCACCACCAGAACTACAGCGAAATCACTCATTGCCAAATATTACTTTTATACTTCTTAACTTTTTTCTTTACAAAGCCGAAAGATATACTTTTCAGCAGGAGCACAACAATGAAAACAAAGGAAAGCAATGAATAACAAAAACTGAAAACTGCTCACTGTAACATAATAATAAACAGGAATATATATATATATATATATATATATATATATATATATATATATATATATAGTGACAGATAGGGGGCACTATCGCTCCCTTGAACCCTTGTCCATGACTCCAAACACCAGGTAAAAGTCCAATACTTGACTTTATTAATCTTCCACAGTGCACAAAGCACCCTCTCCTCCACAATACTCATACAAATCATAAATAATCACTAAGAAACAATCCTCCAACTCCCAGACGCGTTGCCACCCTTCCACCCAGCTCAGCTTGCCGTCTGGGAGCTCTGACAGTCCTTTTATATTCCCTGACCCGGAAGTGTTCCCAATCCCCAGTCCATGTGATCCTGTATCACTTCCGGGTCAGGTAAAAGTTCTTTTCTTCACCCCAGAAGCCCTTCGCTCTTCCCTTGACAAACTTCTGGGTCATAGGGCACAAATAAGTCTTTGGTCCTCCCTGCAGCTCCCTCTTGCAGCCCCTGTGGTATCCAGCAGGGCTGAGGATAAAAACTACATAGTCCATGACTCCCTGCTGGTCTTCGGGACACCTCCATACTGCAGGGAGGGTTCCATCTGGCGGCCTGGAGGTATTGGCCGGGATGACAAGCCGGCCACATCTCACAATATATATATATATGTTTATACTCGTACTAGGGGGCTCTGCTTGCTTCACTCGCCAACCCGTGAGTGAATATCGTTTCTTTGTCTCTTATAAATAAACCAACTTTTTTTTCAATGTTTGTCCTTGTGATTTATTAATTGTCATTGCAAAAGCTATTCCCACAGAAAACTGTAAACGTTTTAATACAAATGACATATCTAAATCTCCTGTTTGCTCAAACACCGTTTCAAGTTCATTCAATAAAAATGACTTTCTGATAAAACAATCTACTTACAGAAGTGAGAATATCCAGAGCTGATGTAGCCCGTGGCATTGTTCTCAAGAAGCTGTGGATTTCTGGCTTCTTTGGATTGCACTTCATTTTAATAAATAAATCTGGCTGACTTGATAGTTTTAGGTATTGCCATTGCATCATGATATGACTGTTGCAATGCTCTTAGACTACCTTGATATGATGATGATAATGTTACTGCTTTACCTATTTTGAATTTGTGTGAACTATTGATATTTGAATTTTGAACGTGATTAATGAGACCTTGCATATGTTAATAACAATAATAATAATCTGCAGTGGGCTGGCGCCCTGCCCGGGGTTTCTTTCCTGCCTTGTGCCCTGAGTTGGCTGGGATTGGCTCCAGCAGACCCCCGTAACCCTGTAGTTAGAATATAGCGGGTTGTATGATGGATGGATGGATAATAATAATAATACATTTTATTTATGTAGTGCCTTTCCCATGCTCAAGGTTTAGCTTGATTCGATTTAATATAAAGAAGAGACGATTAGCTGTGACTTTTACATGTGCATTAATAATGTAATGTTGCGATAGACGAAGTGGGTTAAATTACAGGGGAACATATCGCTAATTTTGACCCAAAATATGGGTGTTATTCGTTTTTCTGAATGCGTTTGTTTCATATTGTATGACCATCCTGTTTCGGCATCTGGGAAAAGCAAAGGAAAGAGTAAAGGGTCGGCATGTGGAAATGTATTTGACATAAATGACGAATCATGCTTTGCCTTTGGATATACACGAATATATATTCTGTCTTTGATATCTCCATGTTTAGAAATTATTATCGCTGACATTTTGTCACATTTGGGTTTATTATAAATGCGACTGTGATCTTTCAGATTCATATAGAAGTCCAAGAAAATCTATTTGTTCGTGTTTTGCTGATAAATTTTGTGTAAAGCGTAATACTTTTGAATGTATGGATTTGTATCCATTATTGTCTATATAATTTCTGTTACATCGAATTGTTTAACTCTTTTGATTCTATGTTGCATCGCTTCTCTGTGATCATAAAGATACACCTGACCAAATTGTGTTTTTTTTCTAAATTAAACTTGTCGTAACTGTAATTGTTGCGGAAACACAGATTCTCATAGTGTATGGTCCATTATTGTGCAAATCAACATTTTGTTCATTGAATGATGTGAATGCGAAAAGATTATTGTAGACGCGTATATTTTGCCTGTAGTGTTTGTGGATTTCACTTTCACCAAACAACAAATCTTTCACTTCTTGCAGAAATGCCCTTTCATTGGGAAGCAACAGTACTTGTCTCTGATGGCAACTTGAATTAGACGATCTACAAGTCTCCGACTTAAAATTTAAAGCCTTACAATATCTACATATTTCCGACATATCACCTATGTCCATATATTCAATCTCTTTTTGCGGTTCCATTATTTCATCGAGTAATAATTTTTGTTTATTTGCACGAATGCAATCTGTGCTCTGTTTTTTTTTACTGTTTCCAATTTTAGTACTGTCATATTTTTGAACTTGCTCTGTGTATGTATCACACCAAGGTTTTTTTTTTTTTTTGAGCATTTTCGATTTCCACTGCTTTCATAATCTGTAACCTGCTCTGCATGTGTATGACACCAATGTTTTCAAACATCTTTATGAAGTTCTACTGTGTCTTTTACTCTTTTTCTTTTATTTCTGACCCCATTTGGACCTGCAAGGTTTTCAGTTCCACTTGTTCCAGGCTGATTATTACTTTCCTTGCCTAGGTCCATGTCTCACGGGAACATGCTTCCAATGGATGTCAGTATGACGTGACTTGACCGTGTCGCGGAAAGTGAAAGTGTCTCTGCCTCTCTGAAGTGTCTCTCTGTCTCTCTTCAGAAGATTGCGTCTTGTCGCAAGATTTTCTTTTATAATCGATATATATATAGGTAGCTGCCTATATTGCCTAATTGGTTAAATGACTCTGCCCAGCACAAATGCAGAGATACTTTCCCTGGAGAAATAAACTTCCCACGTCCACAGGCCTGTTGCTGTTTGGCAACAAGATGGTCTCACAATACTGTATGTCAGTAAAGCTAAAGAATGATGCATGATGGTTAATAAGGTATCAATAGTGCTCCCACTGTTTGGCTGCCAATTGAGACCACTGGATTTCCAAATGACTTGATTAATGATCGGTAAATTAGATGATCTCTAAAATTGATTTTTATGGAACCTTCTTTTATACACTTTAAGGTAATCTAGTTGTAATGCTCCTTTACACATATTATTATGGTATATGAGGATTTGCACATGTCATTTTGCTGCTGAACTTCCAGTAAGGAGAGAGCAGATAGTCAGACTCAAGGAGAGAGTGAAAGCAGGAATATTGGCTTTTACAATAATGAAAGTTGAGTAATAAGAAAAGGGAATCTGAAGAGTCCTCTTGTGCATGGTGAAGAACATCAGAGTTTATGTTACTTACTCCATTTACTTTGAAGTAGTGGTCTACAAAAAATGTAATCTTATCTTCATGTAGAATGGAGAGGAAGAAATTTACCACATGAAAGAATCCAAAGATGGTCTGTGCTATACAACAGCAAATGATGTGAAAACTGTCCATGGAAGAAAAAAAAAAGAATGTTACTCGTGTAGCATGATTCATATGCCGGTTATCCATTCATTTGTTCAAAACATGCACATTGAATACGTTTTTTGCTAAAATATTGTTAAACTAGATACTTCTTGAATTATCAGCATGTGCATTAACAGGAAACTCAACGACTCAAAGGATTGACATTTTGACTTGAAGACTCTCCTCTCCCTGTCATTCATTGGTCAAGAGACCTGTCTTCAATTGTCAGCTACCCGGTCTCAGTCCTTAAGAGCAGGCTACAATGAAGCAGGATAAATACATTGGCTGGCCTGACAGAACACATGCAGTTCAACAGCATTCAGCCCTGCAACTGTACCTGGTTGAGACAGAACAAGAGCTTCTCTGTTGAAATAGATGCCATCTTTAATTGCAGTTTTCAGAATATTATGCTATATATTATTTATCCAAGATTCAAGTGCGTCAGCAAAATTAACTACTCTTCCCTCTCAAACACTTTATATGAAATTAGCTGAGTTAACCGGTGTTACCCAGGTGAGTGGAAAGAAGGAAAGGTAAAGAGTATTTACAAATTATGTATTTCCAAACTTTATTATACTTAAACTTGTTTCATTTAGTACATATACAGTAGTAACTATTGTGTTTATACCAAAAAGCTTCTTTGCATACAATATTTTTGTTTTTATATATATATTGTTTCTTCTTATGCAAAAAATATCAAATTGTAATAAATAACTTTAACAATATAGTTGCATCTCAGCAGCTTGGGGCCATATGAAAAAAATAGTGTTGGAAATAACACTATACAAAACACAGAATAAGATGTTACTATCCTTGTGCAAGCACGTACAATAGGTTCAGTTATGCTTGTTGGTGAATGGTAGACTTGGAGAAGTTCGTAGAATATTGGGACGCATCATCAGTAGTGTTTCTCTGGCTCAAGGGGTGTTTCGGCCTTTCACACTATACAGTAATCCCTCGCTACTTCGCGGTTCACTTTTCGCGGATTCACGACTTTGCGGGTTTTTAAATGTAGTAGTAATATTTCCTAGTCTAAGAACAACAAAACATGTTTGGTGACTAAGTGCGTTGTAACACGGGCTGTGATTGATACATGGGAGGGAGACGACAAATCACAGCTTCTCGCTTTCTAATCGGGCCCGTGATTGGTGCTTTGACTGATGCCCAGATCCCACAGCATCTCCCCTTGTCTCTCTGTCGCGGCCATTTCACTTCAAGCTTTCTCGCCGAGCAGTTTACTTTACACTGTACTGTGTGTGATTTTTTTTGTGGTTTCTTTGTGTTAAACTTCTCTTCAATTTTCACCCCCTGCAATGGCTCCCAAACGTGCTCCTTCTTCCAAGGCTGGTGCTGAGCCTAAACGGCAACGAAAAATGATGACGATCGCTGAGAAGGTGAAACTTCTAGATATGTTGAAGGAAGGGAGAACATTCGTGGCTATGGCGATCGGTCCAATTTTGCAACAAGGTCGATGACGCCATGACCGCCTACAGGCTGCTCTTTGACCGGAAAAAGAAGCAGTGGCAGCAACTGCTGATCACAATGTTCTTGCAGCCTCGCAAAAAAGAGCTAGTTACTACTACAACTATGGATACACCTTCGGAAACCGTGGAAGAGGTGCCCCAGGAAATGTTAGGTAGGTCCCTGTTATTAATAGAGTAAAGGTTGTGTTGTAAACAGTACAGGGAGGGTTTAAAAACATCCAAATACACGTTAAATAATTAAATAAATATGGTGTCCCTACTTCGCGGAAATTCAGTTATTTCGGCCGGCCTTGGAACCTATCTCCCGCGATAAACGAGGGATTAATGTACACCCTCACCAGAGGTAGCCACTTATAGGGTGATCAGCCCTAAGCTTGCGTCCAATATCCAATTAGTCATGAGAGTCACTTTGGTGTCAAATGACTGCCCTCTCATTAACCTATGTATGGCAGCCTAAGTTTGTTAATTGGGGGCCCAACAGGGGAACATTCCTCTTCATCCAAAACCACTGGCTACTTCTCTCCGCTGCCTCTGATGCAGCTTTGATGGCTGCGCGCTGGCTCTGGCCCCTAATTCCCAGGTCTCTAGGAGACCAAACTGGAAGCACCAGGTCTTTAATTTCCCGGGTAGCTGGGTGCTGTCAGTGGACTGTAGGGCAGCATTAATGTCCTTGAGCAGTTGTTTCACCTGGTCTCTGTCTTTCAGGCTTGCATCGTAGCACCTTCCAAGGCTCTTTACAGGCTGTTCCAATACTGTGTGGATTGGCTCATCTCCGATGAAGAACCTCTGGTCAGCAAGCACTCATTTTACCACTGAGATGTTGCGTGACTTAGATGGCTTTACCTTCATCTGGGCCCAACTGATATTCTCCTCCAGTTTTCTGAGCAATCTCCTGGGGCATGGGACGATGGTAGTTAAGGTGGTAATGTCATCCATGTAGGCTCTGAGGGGAGAGAGGTGCAGACAAGAGCCAACTCTTTGCCCCCCCCACGACCCATTTTGAGGCTCGAATGATGATCTCCATTGCCATGGTAAACACCAAGGGAGAGACTGTGCATCCGGCCATGATGCCTACCTCCAAGCACTGCCATGAAGTTGTAAATTCCGGAGTTGAAAAGCAGAACTGCAAGTCCTGAAAGTAGGCTTTAACCAAAGTTGGGATGGTGGCTGGGATGTTGAAGAAGCTGAACGCAGACCAAAGGAGCTTGTGGGCACAGAGCCAAAGGCATTAGTGACGTCCAAAAAGATTACATGTAGGTCACTTTTCTCCAGCTTTGCCATTTGGATCATTGCCAGATCATGCTAGCATGTTCCAGATGCCCAGAGAAACCCAATATTCCCGCCTTCTGTACAGATGTGTCAATATATTAATTTCTGCGCAGATATTCGGCCATCCTCCATGCAATGACACTGAAGAAGACTCTACCCTCCACATTAAGCAGGAAGATTGGACGGAACTGGCTGATGTTCATTGCGTCCTTTTCCTTTGGGATCAAGACCCCACCTGCCCTACGCCACACTTTGGGTATGGTTCTCTTCTGCCATTCTGTTCTCATGAACCTCCTAAGAAACCTACAAACATCTGATGCATTCTTATACACTTTGTACAGGACTCCATTTGGCCCAGGGGCTGATACTGTTCTCGCCCGATGGACTGTCTTTTACACCTCTTTCCATGTTGGAGGGCCAATCTCAAATTGATGTACTTGGGGGTCGATTGGTGGAATGTCTGAAGGGATGGCCAGGTGTTCATGGCGCCTTGGATCAGAGTGTGTTGTTCTCAAGTGCTCTTCCAGGTTGTTCTTTGTTGTTTTTAGAACTCCACTTTTATTCTTAGTGAAGAGAGTCTTTAGGAATTTGAAGGGATCTTAGTAGAACTGACTTCTTGTTTGTTCTTTCTTCCTTCTTCATTTCTGTAGATTCTCTGCTCTATGGAGGGATGCCAGACGGATTTTAATGTCAGCTTAGAGAGTGCTTATGCCCTCTTTTTCCACTCCAGAGGCCTTCTTCCAAAGTTTCTTAAATCGTCTCCTTTCTTGAACGAGACACTGAATTTCCTGTTGCCTCCTAGAAACTGGTGGGGTTGGGGCCTGCTTAGCGCCTTTTGGTTCTTGTATTCTGAAGCGTTCTGCCCTGCACTGATAAATGATGTCTCCAATTCTCTCCAACTTCTTATCCACTGTGCCTCGATGTTGCTCGAGGGTCAAGGTCAGGTCAGAATTCACCGTCTGCCACAGCTTTTTCTCCCCAGCACCGGGCCACTTCACACGCAGCCTGTGCCCTGGAAGTTTCCTCTCGACTGCAGGTTTGGGTGGAATCCACCGTTGATGTTTGTTCCACCATTAATTCTGTGCTTGACGTCTACTCCTGTTATCTAATTGCTGCAGATGTAGACACACACTAGTTGTGCTATGAGACACAGCTGTGGAAGCCCTCTATTAAACTGTTTCCTTCCACGTGTGTACGTGCTTTAGTTATCACACCAGCACTTTCTAACATTATGGTAAGTAAACTATACTCTTCCACTCCGGGTCTATTTTATTCAATTAAGTCAACTCTTTAAAGTAAGGACATTTTACTTATCTTTCTGACGGTGGAGGAAGTCCTTGGGGATGCTAATGTTTGAACCAGGTGACATGTGGACCAATATAGGCCTCTACTCGACCCATGCTTTGACTCTGCAATGTGAACCCACCATAGCAATGATACAAGCTTGCCTTGGTACTCCCATGCACTTCAAACATTTTAAAGAAAAAGTGCCATTACATTGAACTGTTGTTTAATGGTTATTCAAGCACAAAGTCACTTTCTTGGTTAAGCTGTTATGCCTGTGGCATGCCTTAATAAATTGCTGCTTCTCTTTCCATAGATCACACTGTAGTATTTCTTGTCACTCCCTTCAACAGTGAACCGATCCTGCTTTTCCCAGGAAAGCAAAGCCAAATGTTAGATGTCAAATCCTAAGAAGTACATCTGTGCCAAATTGCAAAAAGCAAGGTTATGTGTAAAGAACAAACAGAGATTCTGCTTTCTAGATAAAGAGATGAACAAAAAAAAAAAACTACCATAATACTCTCACATTCACCTTCATATCTCATTGTTTTCGTCTTCAAATTTCATCCACTTCTAACTGAAAGGAAGACTTTGTACCAGATCACCTGCTATCTCAAATTTCAGAAGGCCCCTAGCCATAGGCAGTATTGTGCTGCATATAACAAGTGAGTACCTCTATTTCCAAAATCAAAGAAGATTTTATTGCTATGAACTTTTTATCACTTGATAAAAAACATGCTGAAGAAGAGTGCTCTAATCCATATTGTGGTTTTAGAAGCTGTTTATAAAAATGATAAAAGTACAACTGCATGGCTTAATACACTGTAAGTATATCACATAGGTCGATAGTGCAGCTCGCCACAATACACAACAAATATTTGACCAAAAATATATAAGCAGAATTTTACAAAGTTGAAACATGGTGCAACAAATATATTGCTAGGCATAACACATTAAATAATTATTTCAACAGTGGAAGAAAATATAAAAAATAGAAAACATAGCAAACTTAATGTCCAAAAATTGATGAAATCTGTAAAGAACCTGAAGTAATTAAGTTCAAAAAGTTAACAGAATCTCGGGTTGATAAAAGCTAAGACTATGATGCTTTGTTTCACCATTTGTTATTTTTGACTAACAAATGTTAAAGGTAGTTCTAAATTTAATATTCTTCCTCTTAATGCAGGCTATTAATTTCAATTTCTATTTCAAACAGCAAACAATTTCTTAGTTTACCTACATATCTTTTGGGGTGTTTATAGGGTTAGAATCTTCACTTATTTAAGTTCTTGGTGAGGTCTGTACTTTCTCCCTAAGCCCTTCTGTGTTTATTTGCCCATTTATTAAGCTACTTGTCATATTTCAAGTATGCTTGTTGGCTGGTAACTCTGAGTTAGAAGGATAAATATTGTGGATGTGTAGGTAAGTATTCTTAATAATGCTACAGTCTACCATACAGGGATGGTTCCTGCATTTCCATAGGAATGCAAAATTAAAAAAGAGTTATCTTTTTGGTTTCTATTAGACAACAATGAGATCATAAAGAAATAAAATGGAGACATTTTCTTTTGTCTCATTCTTCACAGATTTTTCTCCTGAGATGAGATTACCCATGTATTCTCACAAGTGTCGCCTCTTGAGTTTCCACGGTGATCTCAGCAAAGTCACACAATGGGTTCAGATTTTCCAAGTAGTGTTGTAAGATTTTTTTTTTTTGTTTGCAGTTTGAAAGTATTAATATTATGTGCTCAGTAGTATATGGTGAAAAGTACAGACAGTTGTTTGTTGTAATAAAACACTTTACTATGATTATAAAACTGTAGTCCTTACTTCTGAATAATATTATTAGTTGTTCTATCGTATATTGCTGTGCTCCAATTAGATCGTACTACATCTAGAAGAGAATGCAGACAGTGTGACATAGTGGTTAAAATGTTGGATGTTAAACTCTGGGTTCAAATCCCAGTTTTGACACTTCATATCCCATATATCAAAATATAACATACTTTTCAAAACAAATTCTCAATTTTGACTCCTTTTACCTCAATTGTATCTCATGTCTCATTTCTGTCTAATGCTATTTCTCCTAAGGAATTAAAGGTGAAATATCTGTGGCGAAGTTGATTCTTATATGAAACATAAATGAGCCATCAAAGATCAATGCTGAATGTACTCAGTGCAGTTAGTAAGGTGTTTGCTACCCACAATCCTGCATTGGAGTAAGTGTATGAGATAATGGCTGAATGTATACCATGAAAGAATCATGTATTTCAGAGTTCCAGAATTATATATGAGTAGAAACACATACATTTTTCTAAATAAAGCTACTGTATTAATAATTTCTAATGTTGTGCACTTCTTTTCTTGTTAAAATATTTAACTGAATGTTGTCGGAGAATAAATAACCTGTTAGTACTTCTAACAATGTTGGATTTACTTTCTAGTATGCTACAGAGAAACTGTAATAATGTCAGATTTACAAAAATGTCAAATCAAAATAAGAATGCAATCAGAACATTAATTGGTGATTTAAAAACTTTACATTACTTGCGATGTCCTTGTGCTACAGTTGTTTTCTTGATGGTCAAAAGTTTATTTTAACATCGAGCCATGAGTAAAATAGTTTCAGACATGAAAATGATGTTAAAATCTTCTTCTTTCTCTTTTCTTTCTTTTTGGTATTTTAGTCATTTCCAAATTTATCTCATGTTTTTGAAATAGACGTATGCTACCCTCGTGGTTTTCATTACAAAAGCCAGTAAAATCTTGCACTCTGAGCAGTTTTCTTTTTTTCAAATTCTTTACTCTGCTTGAAAGTGTTTGGCCAATTATAATGCCATTACATTTTGATACAATTAATATCACTGTATCATTTGATACAATACAGTACATTGCACAGTATTGTGTTCTTCATTCAAATTAGAAAATAACTAAAAAAAAAAAAAAAGTATAAATCTAAAGTTGTTTGTTCTCAAAATATTTATTTGTTTCTCTTTTACTTTATAGATTTAGCAATATTTTTAGAAACCATTGATGTGTTTTTTCTGCCCGAACTTGAGTGACAGGACATCTTCATTTCCTCATACCGCTCCTTTTTTTTTCCTTAGCTGCTGACATACACAACTTTGGAGGACAAAGAAGAGAAGATGTCTGTAGAGATAACCTATACTGAAGTAAATTTTCAAAGAGATGGAAAAAAGAAAATGGACTGCAATTCAACAGGAAAGATTAATGGTATGTATTAGTGTATGTACTGTACATATTTAAAATATAAAATAAGGGCGGTATTAGTAGCAGTAGTAGTTTCACTATACTATCAGCTAGTAGAAAGGGTTGAAAACAAACAGATTTGCAGTTTGTAACTTTTAAATAAAAAAGGCTGATTACCTTACTTTTAAAACCTTATTTTCAGTATTATTTTTTGATAATTAATTTTTTATTTATTAACTTAGCAATTTTTGACCATATTTTCCATTACCATGAATTCTGGAGCTGAAGTCATGGAAAATTTAGATTTATAGTTTATTTTTCAAATGAATGACTCAAAACAAATGTCAGTACAGCCTAAAATCGGTTGAGCTGGAGTACTATTAACTGAACTACCTGGTGGGGCGCTAATTGTTTTATTTATTAATTTATGTTTTCATTTTTTGTGAACATTTTTTTTATTAGCAAAACATAAAAACAAAATGTGAAATTCAAGACATTCCTACAGAGTGTCCCCGAATTTAGAGAGCTTCATTCTGGAAAGTTGCAGTGTGGATATGCCATACCGGAGATGGGTCCAAAGGCACCAATATGTAATACCAAATTTATAAAGCATCTGGAATAACTGGGCCTAACTTGGGAAGACTGAACATTATTTCAGAGAGGCAAAAGAAAAAGTACAGGGTACCAGAAAGAGGAGTCACAGAAGGAGCAATTTAGACCAAAAAGCATATTGAAAGCATGACGATATTCCCCCAATTCCAGGAGGCATAAATGCACATTACTTTCACCATGTAGGGCCTCTCCTGCCATTCTAAAGAAAAAAGGGTGAAAAGATTTAGAAAAGGAGGAAGAGAGAGCATGATGAATGATATTCACTCATTTTATAAAGCCTAAACACAAACAAAAAGATAGAGATAATTGGAACCAATTGGATAGTGAGGATTTTACGCTTTTAAAGTCACAACAGTTTGAACTGTTTTACTTCTTAAATAAATGTATATCTAGGACTCAATTTTGCAATATATTCAAGTGCAAACCTGGAAAACCAAGAAATTCCAGAGCAGGAAAAAATGCAGGGACATTGGTTGTTTCAAACATTCACTGAGTTTTATGTAGATATGGTGGCTACCAGAATGCATTCTGGATTGTCTGACTTTGCCTATAATGAACAGGTCTAAACTTTAAATTATTCACACATTATAGTTAAAGGCTACTGAGGCTATATAGCCTAGTCTTGGGAGCACAAGGTACAAGGCAGGAGCCAAACGATGAAGAGATATCAATGTAGTGCAAGCTACACTTATATTGGGTCAGTTTAAAATCACCAATTAAGATAACTCCATGCAGACTGGGGCAGGATTTGAACCCAGAAGGTATGAGATAACAGCATTAACTATTGTATATCATAGCTTGCCAGGAAAACAAGGATTAATCAGCTTTATTAGAAAATACAAATGACACATTAAAATTTAATTATAGCAAGCATAGCCTGAAAATATATGCTATGGAAGAATTAAATGAAAACAAAAAATATCTAGAAGTTGACTGTGTAAAAGTATATAATTAGAATTTGAATATCAATAGTATACAAGAACCATAGCCCACTAGAGCAAACGGGACACAGGACAAAAAAAAAAAATAATAATGATAGGTGCAGCACACTCACTCACAACAGGTCATTTTAAATTGCAAGAGCCAAATAAAAATATATACTGCATCCTTGTTTTTTTTTTTTTTTTTAAAGAGAAATATCAAGAAAGTTCTCATCTACTTTATGTGAAATTTAATTTTTTGAACCCAAAATGTAATTCCTCAGCTACAACTCAAATGTACCTGGTACCGAGATCCATGTAACCCAAAAGCAATCCGATTATATAAAAGAGGCATGAGCTTAATTAACTGCTCAAGTGCATGTGATCTAAGTTCTGCAAATATTAATTCCGTTCATTTTCCCCTTAAGGTATAATCAAGATGAAATGAATCACTGTATGACTGCTTTTCCTTATTATGTTGACTTAAATGTATTCCAATATACCTCAATTAATGTTGTTCTTATTTAGATAAAGAATAGCATTTTTAAGTTATATTCAATGACAGGTACATTTAGTTTTTTTATTTTTCCTTTTCTTTTCCAGCATTGTTTCCAGTGCGGCCAAGAGGCTAAGCCCCCAGTGATTTTGAACTTGACTGAATAGGGTTGAGAATGTTATGTTTTCTCTTTTCAAAGGGTTTTAAACTTGCCCTTAGAGATTCATACAGTACATTCAAATTTATTTCAAAGTGTATATTTTGTGCTTTAAAAAATACTATTTATTTTGCCAACTTAGGTCTGATAACTGTAAAGTATAAAGCCTAAAATAAGTATCATCTACCTTGATTATGGATTGAATATTCCTAATGTCTTGTCTGCAACAATTAGGAAAGTGAAACTTCATTTAAGTCTAAAAGTGCTATGGTGTAAAATGCATAACTGGATGATATATGTGATTTATAATTCATTTTGTTAAGAGTGGCAGATTAGTTAATGCTGCTGTTTTACAGTTTCATTGACTTAGTGTCTAACCTGGAAATGCCAAACTTGCAATTCTAAACTCCGCAATAAGGAAATAAGCTCATTTGGAGTCAACAGCTACATAATAGGTATGGTTTGGGCAAAATGAAGAAAAACTCAAGGACTCTGTAGAGTGGGACATAACAGCTCATGCAAACACAAACTAGGAAGGTGTTTGGTCAGAATACAAATCAAATCCTGGAAGGCTGAATGCTAGCAAGTGCATCTTTCATGATATGTAGAAGTAGTACCCGAAAAAACATCACCTAGGTAAGTGGAGAATGAGCAAACCCCACTTAATCTCTACCAGGATTTGAAGTTAGTCTTCAAAGAGCTTAGTGAATATTTTTGCAAATTCTTATATTTTGTTTTTTTTTTGGAGTATTTTTCTGTGAAATTTGTTTCAATTATTGCAAGTCCATGTAATACTTTTTTTTTTTAAATTGATTTTAATTAGAAACGGATAACATTCCATAGAGTCAAATAAAATTAAAAAAATCGAAGCAAAGCAAAGTTCTACCCCAACACAATAAAAACAAAATTTATAAATATAAAACAAAATATTTTGTTTTATTAACTTGTGTGGTAGTGTCTGTCTTCTTTGATGTTGAAAAGGATTTTATTGAGAGCAGATAATTATTGATAATTAATAAATTATAAGCCGCCAAGATTTAGTGAATATAGGACACTTGGGAACGGAATTGTATTTCCAGAGGGATTCAATGACAGAGCTGGTTGTACGTTTTAAGATATAATCTTGTTAACCCAAATCCTGGCATGGTTATAGAAAAATGGATTGAAGAATATAACAGGTAATATATGTAAGTAAGAAAATTACTTTAAAGTAGGTTAAATAAAATGCAATGAAAATTAACTTAAATTTATAGAGGGAATTTTATAGGTGGAGGATTTGCTACATGGCAATTGAAGCTAACTTGAATTTAAAAAAGATAGAAAATGCGTCTCTACTTGTAAAGTGCACGGGGATACTCTTTGCTATAGAAAGGTACAAATAACATCAAATGTGTTTGCAAAACCTCCGAAATATAAGATTTTATTCCCCATTCTACTTTTAAATTGATTTCATTTTTCATAGTTTTCTAATAATACCATTATTATTTACTACACTTTTTACAAAATGATGTACTAAGAAATGCCTCTGGGGATGTTTTGTGCTTGCAACTATCAGGCAATTCATTTCTTCCACCCAACATTCTAAATTAAATGCACAATATGTATTTATTTAACTATCTATTTACTCTTCTATTGATTGATTATTTTATTTGTCCTGTGAGTATGTCTTTTTATGTTTATGTTGTATTTTTTTTATTCTTCTACTGCATCTAAATTTCCCCCTGGAATTAATATACAGTATTATTTTATCTAATCCAGTCTAATCTTATCTGAATAACCTGAAAGACTCCAAATTTGTAATTTATGATGAATATGCTAAAAACGTATTGTTTAAAACCTATCCGTTAATGTTTTTCAAATGATTTATTGTTCTGAAAGTGAATAATGGGAATTAAAATTCTTGTTTATTTGATTTGGCATCCTCTGGAAATACTGGATTATGCCTAACAAAAGAATTTTAATAAATTCTAGTTAGACCAAAATTATAGGAGCACAAACAGTGCCAATCCTAGATTATTACATCTTTGTGTATGTTGAACTTTTTCCATATTAAATGAGTAAGTACATCATTTTTCATTCACACTTAAAAAAATACAGCTAATAACAAGGCCTTATTTATGTCATTCATCAAACATGATGAATTTTTCTTTCATAAAGCACCACATTAATGTCTTAGGCTGCAGTGCAGTGGAAAATTCTACTATTTGCATTGTTGCTCATTAAAGTTGACAAGTCAATATCAGAAACCAAATTATTAAAGACTAGATGAGCTACCAGTCTAAGAAGGGTTTCAATCTAAGTAATCAATGTAGACCTCAGCATATTCAGTTTTAACATTTGCAGTGCATTATCTATTGGAATGTGTTTTGTAATGCATGCAGCAATAAAATGTTACAAATGTTTGTAATGTGCCATTGTCTAGATCCTGGCCTGGAGGGATACCCAGGTTATCTGAAAGACAGCACATCACAGACATTTGCAATTTCTTTACAAATCCCATACCAAATAGCATATAACAGAGACTTAGCAACCAGACGGAGACACACAGTTACAAAGACACAACCCCCCAGGCACCGCTCCTTTTATTAAGGTGTAAGGTTAATACTTCAGTTTAAATAGACACCTAAAACTGCATGTCTGTACAAAATTCCTGAGATGTATCTGGAGCTCCATAGTTCCTCCATTCATCCCATAAATACATGTTTCTATACACTGTCCAGTCACATACAGTATGTATGTTGAAAATAATGTAAATTCAACAGTGTGGAGCACACCTGCCATGGGACAGATAAAATGTCACATGTTAAATATAAAATTAAGAAAAACACAAAAGCTTTAAAAACATATACCATTTGAAACACCATGAAATATTACATTTTCTGTTAGATTTTTCTTGTCCTAAACTAACTTTTCTGGTAAGCTGCAGGTAATCCTGGCAGCATCAAATACAAGCAAAGGAGACAACCCTGGAATGGATCCCAGTTTACTGTTGGACACACTCAGCCAAACTGGACTAATTTAAATTCAACAAATAATCTTCACAGTGTGTTTTTGGACCAAGGAAAGAAACAAAATTTTAAAGAGAAAGCCCAAGTGAATATATATAGAAAATACATTTTCAACATGGAAGTAACAAAGATGTAAATCACGTTAGTGTCCTAACAGTGCAATGCTACAAAGTTAACCACTTTATTAAATTCTAAAAATATATTACCACTCTTCATCAATGCCAGTTTTCTCTTTTATAATACATGGATTTAAACTAGTCACTCAACCTGGAACCATTTTTTAACTGAAAAATAGATATCTCCATGGCACAGTCAAATATATTGTATATAGGTATATAAGGATGGATTTATATTATAGCAGTGTAGCAGTATTTACAAATGTAATGAAAGAGACATACCATCCATATCAATTGGTCAATGGAGTTAATTGTAAATAATAATAATCCTTAACACTTATGTTTAGATATCCATTATAAGCATAAAACAGAATTAACCTCCTTAAGCTCCAAAGTGATGGGTGATCATCTAAGAGGGAGCGTTACCAGAAAAGCAGCTTGTTTTTCATAAGATAAACAGGCACAGTTATATCTTAAATAAAGTTTAAACCCTTAATATAGAGTATATACAAAAAAGTTGAAATAAGTCTAGAGCAATTTGCTTAGTAATGAAATCAATGAGTTAAATTGAAAAACAGTGATGAGCTTTAAGACCTTTTAGAGGTTTTGTATTAGAAACAGGAAATATAGAAATGCCTCTTTACTATCCTTGCAATATGCAGAAATTCACACCAAAAGTCAAACAAGTTATATTCACAACTATAAACTTGTATTTAAAATTCAAATTAATAACAGGTATTAAAAAGGTTAGACTCATACAATGGCAGTTTTGTGGTACCATATGATCACATAATGAGAAAAATAATTATTAGAAGAATTTTAACAACTTAATAACAAAATAATAGTAACAACAAGGTTTAGGGTTCTCACTGGAGAATTTCTTGACGAGATTCATATTTTCTAAAACTTACTTGAGGAAGTCACTTATGTTATTTGCACTATTTTGCAAGTTGGTTAATCCTCCTGTTACACACTGTTTAAACTTATTGTCTTTATATATGATAAAATCCTAGTTAGCATTCATAATAATTTAATTAATATAACATTTTGAGACCCCGGTACTTAAGTATATTTGTGATGCTACAAATATTTATGAAGTAACATGTAATGGGGAAAATGTCTTCATGTTAGGCACAGGAGAAAAAAAAAAAGTCTGAGAACAGTTGACGCAACCAGCCAATGTGATTCGAGTTCTAAACTAGTTATATTGTTTTTTGTTTGTCCAATACGAGAAGCTGTCATGTTCTTCCCCTTTTGTGTGACTTGTGTATGTAGTTTGAAAAGTGGAATATGTTTTGTTTTGTTTAGGTTTGGGCTCAGCAATTTCTGTTTTTTGGTTTAATTTGTGATATCACTTTTATTTTTTACCCCCATTTTTGGATGGGTAGAGGACATAGAGATGACATAGCCTAGGGGAACCTGATTAAGTTAATCCAGCCCTGTCTGTATTTCATGAATTCTGAAAACAGCTTTCAATAAATAAATAAGTAAACATGGTGGTATGGTTGGATACAGGTTATGAATTGCTAGCTCACAGTTCCAGGGTCTTGGCTTTCGTCTAGCTGCTTTTTGTGTCTCTGTGGGATTTTTTGCAGGTGCTTGGTATTCCTCCCACATCCCAAAGACTTGCTTATTAGGTTATTTTGGTGACTCTGCATTGTCCAAATATGTATATATGTGTGCCTAGTAATGATTTGATTGATGGTTTGTCAAAGTATGCAAAATGTTGAGCAAAAATTGAAGCAAGGACAGGCAGATACTATAAGGATAATAAAATATTAACATTACATTTGGAAAATTGTCTTCAGTTTAGCTGTTTATTTAAGTCTTTTACACTTAAACACATTTTCAAGCAATTGTTTTGGAAGGCACTCAAGGTTAAAATCAATTGGAAAACTAAAATCCAGGCTTCTATTTGAAACCCAGTGACCAAAATGCTTGATTTATAATTTAACAGCAAAAAAACTAATGTATTTATTTAAAGTGTACAATATAAAAACATTTAACTTTTCCTAAATTACATCGTGCAAATAAACTTACTGCTTCATAATGGGTTGGTTTACATGGGTATGGAGTTTTCATTTTCTGTCATTCACCCTGATTTAAGTATGCTGGTTTGCTTCAACACTCCAAAGAGATGCTGTCAGATGACTTGACACCTCTAAATGTGTGAGTGGGCCATACAGTAGACTATTGTGTCATTCATGGTGTGCTTCTGTCACAGGTAGAGGTACGCTCTGGCCCTCAACCACTCATTCTTATAAAAAGCTATTAGAAAAATTTATACAGAAGTTCAATATACTGTATATTTTAACTGGAGTATTAGTTGGAACTTGGAATGTTGGCTACCATCATCATCATCATCATCATCATCATCATGTGCCATGTTTTATTGTGAAGACGATCACGGTCTTCCATTTGCCTCTTTTCTGAAAGGTTCTAATAAGCTACTCAGAACCTTAACCTGTCTATCCCTTAATGTAATCTATGATTTTCATATGGTGTCAGCAAGTATTTCTCCTTCCATTAATTATTCCTGTCACTGCAAGATGTTCAGCCTTTTCTTTCCTCGTTACATTTCCTGGAAATGTCAGTTTTCTAACGTCAACTTTTTTCATCACTGTTTTCAATTTTGAGTCTTCCTTTGTTTTGCTTTGAGACTGTCCAACATTCTCTTGCATAGAATGAAGATATTCTTAGTATTTTGTACACTGTATTAATGAGCTTTGTATCCATGGGAATTATGTAATTCTTTAGCTTATGTTACTAACACTGTTGATTTATTCACATACGAAATACACAGTGTAAAAATGCGTATTTATCCTATAGTTATGCTGAGTCACAATTTACATGGAATGATTAAGGAAAAAAATAACAATCAGACCTTATGAAGCACCCTTCCTTGAGGAAAACCGTCTCAGAGTGCTTTTGAAATATTGTGCAACTGTTTAAATATTCAAATGAAATGCACACTGGCCAGTTAAGTGACCTGATCAGAGTTACAGGGCAAGTCAGTTATGGTCACTGAGCCAACAACATTGTTGTTTTCAGTCTAGCTTCTTGTCTATTATATCATACTACTAAAGGGCTGTAAATAAGAATGATGTGCTGGCTAAAGAACTGTAAAAAAATCTCATTCATTATTGATTAAATTTGACTATCTCTCTCAAGTCAGAATTATAAAGCGTAAAAATTAATTATTGCATACTTTGATATCATAAATAACATTCTCTATGTCAATTTTGAGTGATGAAAAGGAATCTACATTGCAATATATTTTAATAATACATGTGTCTTTCTTTTCCTTTAGCTTCAACAAAAAAAACATGGTCCTTTTCCAGATCCGCTTTACTCCAGATTACAGTTTTGTGCATCTTACTGGTAATCATCATTGTCTTATTTATATTAGGTATTATTTTTTCTCTAATTTATTTTTTCATATCATGTACAAAAACAAACATGTGAAATGTTGAGGAAAATGATCACATTATTCACTCTTCCACTTGCCCAAGACATTTTTATTAATGTAGTACCTTTATTCATCGATACTTTATAATTAGTCAATGTTTATGTGTTATTATTTGTCATAGACACTGAACTAAGTTGTTTATGTTGATTTGCGAAAAACTGGGTCCACACTTTACTCTGATGCTTTTGTTGAGTTAGTAAACTAATATGGAGTTCATTTTGGCTTCCATTTTTTTTAATTGTTCTGTAACAACACATAATCTACTATTCTTTTTCTCTATTTTTATTTAAAATAGTAATTTTTGTGATATACCAGCATGTAATGTGAGCAAGAAAACCACTAGCATAATTTTTTTTTTAAATTTTATTAATTTTATTGCAATCATTCCATACAAATCAATCAATTTTTGCTAAAAGTTGGATTCAGAACAAGTCGACCACTCGCATAACTTAAAACTCTGGCTTCAATTTACAAACGACAGTAATGTGATAACATAGCAATACTTGCATTCATCCTACAGCATCTAAATCATCTTTCAGTAGGGAGTAATTTTATTTTTTAAAAAGGCATTTATCACAGAGAACATACTCAGATATACTGGCATGGGAGTCTGTTTGCTTATCCAAGAATTTTTGCTGCTGTTTCCTATGCGAAAACTGAAAATGAGTAAAACCATGTGGAGACTTCAAGCTTCTTACAAAACCAAATGTCACTAGTGATTGGGATTTCATGTGATTTGTTGTCTTAATTATTTTATAATTCATTTTACGGTTTTGATTAAAACGTTCTATAAGACCATAACACATAATGGTAGATACAGTATATTGTACAACAGTTGTGTTTTTTGCCTGAGATTTATTGGAGTAGAAGGCATATCACAAAAATAAAATCTCCTTAGAAGTGGCTACTATATCATCAAGAACTCTCCTTTTATGTTTGCTTTTGTTGTAAGAAGTAGGATCCTTCCATGTATTATTTCAAGGAGTGTCATACTAAGATTCTAGAGAGTCACATTGGCTACAGATTTTCATTCCAACCACATTCTTAGTCACTATCCGATTACTGCCACTAATGGAATCTGTTTGTTTTGCCTTAACTTTAGTTACATGCTTTTTAATATTCAGAACTTTTACTTGTTTCTATTCTCCTCAAACATTAGCCAGACATGCAAAGTGAGTAAACAGATGATCAGCTAACTCAAATTCATTTGCTGAAGGGCCACCATTTAGCGCTAGCCAATATTAAAATTAGAAGCCAATTTTTGCTGTGTTGTAGAATATTTTCACAAGCTAGGAAGTCACACAGAGCACAAAGCCTTCTGCTTCCAGTCAGACGTTATTAAAAGATAGTAAAGCTGTGCTCAGTCTGCAGAGATACAGTAGCTGCTAATCCTGGGCATGGAGACATCTTAATACAAAACTTAACATACAAAAAATACTTAACCACTACTGCTTATCCTAATGGACAACACTTCATAGCATTTCACCAATATAGTTTGATCTCCCGTCAGTCAAGCCCACTTTACATTTGGTTATTCCTATCCAGGCCCATTATTCATTATGCTGATGGACAGCACCTTTTGGCACCTTGCCTCCTTTGTCTCCTGTGTTTTTCAACCATACCACCTTAGTGTTAATCCTCCACCCAGTCCTCTCGGATAATATTTCAGGATATTAACTCTAGAGCTGTAGGGTTTCTAAGGGCTTTAATATATTGGTGGCTTAATCCACTAGTTCCCCTTCAAAAAAAATATAACAAGGGCTTGATATAACAAAAGTTCTCATCAATGTGTTCATATAAAATAAACACATAAGTATGAAAATATATGTAATAAGTATAAAAATACATATAAGTATATATAATCAGGTAATTAAGTTTCACATATCTCCAGTGTCATTTTTCAGTCTTTACCATTACTTCCAGTGCTCAACATTATCATTATTAATGGTCACTCATCTTAAAAGTATATAGTCAAATATATTCTTAGCTTGGTCAAATATATGGTAAGATTATTTATCCATATCTGTTAATGAAATATACATTTTAACTGTATACCTCTTTAATGCACTCATTCTGTCATAACAGCCTTTTTCAACAAATGGCCAAGGCATCTGTTCCAATACTTGCAGCAATTGTTTACCAATTAAGAAAGTGCCTGGAGTGAAAACCTGCAGCCACTGCAGCCCTCCAAGATCTAAATTTGACACCCGTGTACAGTATTAGGTGGCATAGCCCATTACAGAATAGTCACTAAGGAACCATTTTTCAGAAAGTTCTAAAATACAAATGATAATGCTATCAAAGGGTCAAAAATAAATTCAGTTGGTAGGAGTACTGGGCACCTCCAGACATCTTAAAATCTGAATTATATGAAACAGTGAAACAATGTATCTCTAAGTTTTCCATGTGATGTCAGGCCAAAAATGACGACATAAATCTCCTGCCCAAGATGGCCACTCATTAGGTATACATGCATTAGTTGAAAAGAGGTTCTTTCTAATATGACTATTACATAAATAGCATTACACATTTTTCATCTGCATGCTTTGTCACCCATAACAGCAACAACTAGTTAAAAATAATAAGGTGAGGGTCCATCCTAACCCATGAATACCTTATAAGTAAACGTCTGTGTTTTATGCATGTTTTTACAGTGCCATCATTCTACACTAATCCCTTTTAAACAGAGGGTGTACCAGATACCTTTGCCGGTGTCCTTTAGGATTTCCATGTGGGAAACTGACATCACAAATGATATTGCAAAAAATATTTTGACATATACACAAGAATTCTTGTTTTTGAATTCTTTCTTATGCAAGGGAACACCACTGCCATCTTTTGATCTAGTCTCTCATTTTTTAATACTATATACCTGTTTATGCTTTGTTATAGCTGTTTTTGATTTGATCCTGATTCCTATATTTATAAGCAACAATATTCAACTTCAGTTCAATTAGAACAAAGTAAGCTGCATTAGATCTGTTATGGGCCCAATAGTAGAACAAGTTTCTCCCTTGACATTAGTAAGCAATATACACAAGACAGGATTACATTTTGAGGATAATGTTGTAAATTATCAGTAACTGCAGACATTTTTTCTACAGAATAATAAGTAAGGTAAACAATTGAAAATGAAAGTAAGTCATATTATGATATTGATACCACTGGAAATCACCATAATCATTTCTAAGTACAGCTGTCTGGGGTGTGATCCATTGTTTATGCTATACAATATGTAATTTACCGAACAACTTTTTTATTTTTTTTTATTAAATTACTCAATTTTGTTTTAGTCATACAGAAAACAGCAGACACAATGAACAAATCAAAAACAAATTATCAGGGCTTATGTAACATAAATGGTACATCTGATGATTGTATCCATGATTTAAACTATCAACTTCAAGAATGCAAGAGTGATATGAATAAAGCCCAACAGGATTGTAAAATTAATGGATGTGATGGACATGACATCTTGAAGGACCACCTAAAGAAAACATGTAGAAAAGAATGGAGTACTGGAGGTAAGGTATAACTCACAGTAAGGGAAATCATTCAAAAAAAAGCATGTACTGTTAACTTCTCCGTCTTCCCATACTGTAACAATACAAAAAAACAGTGCTTATGACATTTGTAGCTCTTCTTCTTTCCATCTCTTAAATTGAAATGTCTAAGTTTGATTGCACACATGCCACTATTTGTCCATTAAATAGAGTTAGTAGAACTTAAAAATATTACTCATTTATAGTTTCATACATTAGTATGTTTTAGTACTGGGCTTCAGGCTAAGACAAGTTAATTCTTTTAAGCTTTTGGTCTGATTTTACTGGTCCTGGTTATTTTTTTATTTTAGTACTGGATTAGGTTTAAATTTTTTATTTTTTATTTAGACTGCTGAATAAAGAAGCCTAAATAGTGAATTGCTCCATGGGTAACTGCATTTATTTCCTTCCTAGAAATGAACTGCTCCTTTTGCCCAACTGGATGGTTACAGAATTTCAGAAAATGCTACTTCATTTCTAAAGAAAATAAAACATGGTTGGAATGCAGAAACATCTGTATTTCACATAAAGCAGACCTCGTTATAGTTAAGGAGAAAAATGAACTGGTAAGATAAAAAAAAATTTTTATATCTGAAAACTACTTAAATTGATTATAAAAGTTTAAAAACAGGAAATCCAAAAACTTTGCATAAGTCTAAATTTATTTAAAGTAAAGCTGGCTTTATCAGACTCTTAGGAGTGACAGCCTCATCTTATATTTCCCTTATTGTCATTAATGCATGTTTATCCCAAATGAATATTAGAATGATGAGATCAATTATTACGCATAGTTATATACTTAAAGCATTTCTAAGCTTAATATTGAAGTTTGAAACTTTCTAACCCCAACTCTAACCTTTTTAGTGCCATACCAAAACTGGAGTTCCATCCACTGCACAAATAAGAGAACAAGAGATCAAAATTTTGAAATCATTTTAGCCTGAGCACCTTTTGGACTATTTGCCTGAACAGCAAGGGAATTATAAGTGTGGTTTTAAATGCATTAAAATAAAGAAATGAAACAAGAAAATACATTACTCTGAGTTGCCTTATATTTTTAATTGATTATCTAGTTAAACTATTGTGCTCCCCACAAACAGAAGATTATGGTGTCTATTGAGGCTATGATATATAAAAAAATAATGAGAATAAGAGCTGGATATATTGCAAGGACAAAACAACAAAGAGCCTTTAGGAGTAATCAGATAGACTGTAGATATTCTAAGCTAAGTGTCAAAACCAAAAGAAATACAGTACCATAATTATGAGTAACAAAATACGATGAAAAATGTCATAGCCATAACAAGAATGCATTTCCTTTACTACAATAACCTTGCATGAATTTTTTTCTGTTTTATTTCTACACAAAAATGGGGCCCATTTAGATTATTTGCATACATATCTATAACAGGAAAACATTTGTAGAGATCAACATAAAGGTAATTAGTAATGTTCAGTTTATATCTCAAGTAGAAAATTAAAACGCATCCTCTCTCTGACACACTAACACTCAGGACGTTTAGACAACAAATTATTCAGCAGAAGTGTGTCATGAAATGCTACTGGAGCTCCTTTATACCAACAAGAATACGTCTGCATAATGCCTCACTGGGACTGGAACTGCTCTCTTAATCTTTATTGAAGTCAGTACTTTTTACTTTTAGTTATCTTTCCTTAGTTGTTCTGGTTTGTATTTGGAGGGTGTTTGATATAATATGATGATATTTATTTATTCGTTTATTTATTGAGCTACTGTAAAAAGGAAAATTTCTCCCTGAGGACAAAGAAAGATCTATCTATCTATCTATCTATCTATCTATCTATCTATCTATCTATCTATCTATCTATCTATCTATCCCCATATATGCTACTTTCCTAGTGGCACTATATTTCTGTAATGTACTATTATACCTATTTTGTTTGTTGCTCAAGGTAATCCACAATTGCATACCAACTTTTGATTAACATTGATACCTAGTAAAAGCAGGTTAATTTTAAAACTTTAAAATGCTAAACACAGATTATGGGGTTGCTTCCTGACTTGCAGCATTTTTGGTTGGTGAACCCTTTTGCTCATGAATAGATTAAAACAACTATTCAAAATGAAAATTGACAAAGTTTGTTTGACTAACTTTATCATTAGGAATACCTGCAATATATCATGAATGACGCAAATGGATTTTACTGGATTGGACTGAGAAGAGATTCCAGTGAGATTTGGAGATGGGTAGATGGATCTCCTTTTGATGGGTGGGTATAGCCTTTATATATTTAAGTAAGTGTTTAAAGGAATTAATCAATTAATATCTATTATACATAGCACCCTAGTATATCATCATGGTGTACTTACATTTAGATAAATACATTATAATACATTGGTGCTGATGGAAAAAATCGAATTGAATATCCACAGTATTATTATGTGGAAATGAAACAGACATATGAGCCCAGGTTTGACTCAGTGGAACTTACCAAAAGGAAATATGTGTAAAAAAAACAAAACACCACAGCCATATGTTATTTTTGAGTTATTGTATATTTTAGAAAACAATCAGCTTGGAACAGAAATATTATAGTAGTGAGCTAAAATTCTTCTTTGGATGACCTTAAATGCTGAGAAATTAATAGATAGTCGCCACTACAGTAAATACACATCATTATATTTTAATAAATGTACCTTAGCTTCCAGTTTCTGTTTAATATGTTAAACACAGTTTATGACTGAATCTATGACAAATGTTCCTAATTTGCAGAATGCTTTAAAATTTGTATTGTAAGCAGGTTATATCATGTAAGTAACCACTAAGAAACATAAGTTGTAAGATTAAAAATAAAATGTTGACATTAAAGTTAAAAGGACCTAGTGCAATTAGTTGTTCTTTTTAAATAACTATTTTCAAAGTATAAAAAACATGGGCATATCTAAATTTGAAATGGCAAGGAAAAATCATCAGTTTGAAACTACATATCACACAATATATGTGTGTCTACCTTTGCACTAGAGGTTAAACAACCGGTGGAGAACATTGTGGCAATTTATGTATTACAATGACAATGTAAGACGACAAGCAGGGCCACACCTTCCATGAAGATTTTTTCCACAGATAACCGCTACAAACGGCACCATAAATTACAAAACAAAAACAAGTTTCTTTAATGTCTTTTTTGCAGAGCTATATTTGTAATGGTATGACAAGTATTACTACAAATAAGGCAAGATCTGTGGCTTTTTGTATTGTTTTCCATGTGTGGTATCCAGTGTGCTGAAGCACAAACAAAAGACTGGCATTTTTTCTTGCTTTTTGCAAAACATATCAGACACTTTTTATAGCATCTTTCACACGCATTAACATAAAGCATGAAAGAAAAAACAGATATTTAATTGATTTCTGTAGAAATGCTCCTGCACATTTTACCATAAGCCAATGCCAATCCCAATGCCAATATAATGATTGTAAGGTATATGAAGAGTGATATTTGCAGGTCAAGAAACATTATAGGACACAGAAACATCTTACAGCAATGTTTGTCTGAAGAAAATTGGTGATGCTGACTGCTTAGGCAAAGCCTGACAAAAGTCTACTATTTGCCTCTTACACTCATGTTTTATTGTTTTTCTGTTTTTGCTTTCTTTAAGAACCAAATATAAACTTATCTAAAAAGGGATGAGAATGAGAAGACTCCTACAAGTTAAAGCTATAGAGCAGCCTAACAATTAGGAAGGAGATCTTCTTGTATTTTCCTCAGAAGCTGCACACTTATTTTCAAATGAAGCAAAATAAGATGAAAGCCCATTTTAGAAGAGTTAAATGCAAGGCAGAAACCAAAAACTGGATGGATTGCCAGTTCATGCCAGGCCACTTACACACCCACACCAACACACACACTGGCTCTCTCATTTACAGGCCTCACACTGACCATCAAACACCTGGCTGTTCAGTGCAGTTATCGGAGTGTAATGTGCAGTTTGATTCATGCAGTGTTTGTAGTTTTATATATTCCTACTGTGTTATTGTGGCTTGCCCTTTTCAACCTCAAAGTTATCTGATGCTAAACTTGAGATGTTGCCCTTTCAATTTAGGAAATTCATAGCCAGCATATTTTCCTAAGCAGAGAGTGTTTGAGAGGCTCTCATTTTATTTACCATTTAAATTAATATGGCTGTGTTTTGTCAGAGTGTTTTACAATGATCTGATTATGGACATGGCATTTGCATTCCACCGTTTGATTGATTTTTTTTGTGTTTTGAAACTTACAAGAACTTGCATTGTTCCCTATTTTGGTAAGTTAATATTTGCATTGGAGTAGCCTGCACACATACAGGAAAATTCTGGTATGGCCCTACCAGTATTTCCATGCCAAAAATTCCACTGTTTAATTGTATAATCCCAACAATGACAATTAACAATGAAGTGGATGCCAGCACAAAGAGGACATGACTAATATATGAGAGTATGGCCTTAATAATATCTGTGACTACAGCTAGGTTATCATTTTTACATATGAAGATCATTTATATATTTTTGTTTGCCCTTACTATTTCTATTGTACTTCACATCTCTTGGTTGTCTTGACAATTCTTTTACTGCTAAAATATTAAAGGAATGGGTGGCACGGTGGCGCAGTGGTAGCATTGCTGCCTCACAGTCAGGAGACCCGGGTTCGCTTCCTGGGTCCTCCCTGCGTGGAGTTTGCATGTTCTCCCCATGTCTGCGTGGGTTTCCTCCGGGCGCTCCGATTTCCTCCCACAGTCCAAAGACATGCCGGTTAGGTGGATTGGCGATTCTAAATTGGCCCTAGTGTGTGTTTGGTGTGTTTGCGTGTGTCCTGTGGTGGGTTGGCACCCTGCCCAGGATTGGTTCCTGCCCTGGGATTGGCTCCAGCAGACCCCCATGACCCTGTTTTCAGATACAGCGGGTTGGAAAATGGATGGATGGATAGTAAAGGAATCACTTTTGGTCACCATTCAACGTTTCTGCAAAATTTCTCAAGAAGCGTCTTTTAGTATTGCTACTTTCTCTTTTAAACATTGCTCATTACAGAATAAATGATTACAAAAAAATAAAAAGCATTGCCCTCCCTAAGCCTACAGTCAGCACTGGAGTTTGCTTTGTATGTATTTTACAGCCAGTTTTTTTTTGCCACTTCTTTATTTGCTCTTTATTATCCACCTAGGAGTTCTCCATTATTTTTATTGTTTCTAAAGTTTGGGATGTACTTGTCTTTTATTGTATGTAAAATGCTTTTAAACCTCATCCCATTATATAAAAAGGGTGATAGGGCAGATCCAAGCAACTATAGGCCAATAAGCTTAACATGCATCACAGGAAAATTAATGGAAGGAATTATTAAGGATAAGATTGAGCAACACATGACAAGGACAGGAGTTATTCTGAACAGTCAGCATGGGTTCAGAAGAGGGAGGTCATGTTTTACCAACATGCTGGAATTCTATGAGTAGGCAACAGAAGGATATGATCAAAGTGGAGCTTATGATATTATTTATCTGGACTTTCAGAAAGCATTTGATAAGGTGTCTCATGAGAGGTTGAGCATCAAATTAAAAGAAGTGGGAGTTCAGGGTGATGTTTTTAGATGGGTGCAGAATTGGCTCTGACACAGGAAGCAGAGGGTGATGGTGCGAGGAACCTCCTCAGAATTGGCCGATGTTAAGTCTATACAGTTTAAGCAAAAGAAGATTAAGAGGTGACATGATTGAAGTGTTTAAAATTATGAAGGGAATTAGTACAGTGGATCGAGACCGTTATTTTAAAATGAGTTCATCAAGAACAAGGGGATACAGTTGGAAACTTGTTAAGGGTAAATTTCTCACAAACATTAGGAAGTTTTTCATTTACACAAAGAACGATAGACACTTGGAATAAGTTACCAAGTAGTGTGGTAGACAGTAAGACGTTAGGGACTTTCAAAACTCAACTTGATGTTTTTTTGGAAGAAATAAGTGAATAGGACTGGCAAGCTTTGTTGGGCTGAATGGCCTGTTCTTGTCTAGCATGTTCTAATGTTCTAAACCTGCCACAATCTTCCTTACATGTCCCCTTACTTAAAATTTTGTCCTGGTTTACATTTTGTTCGATCACCTCTGCCCACTGAATTGTATCCTGATTAGTAGTAAATCTTCAATGATTCTCTTCCCATTGACACTTTAACATACCATATTAAGAAAATTGTCACTGATTCCATTTTGGAGATTCTCTTCCAATGCTCCACTCTTTGTTATGTTATATGTAGGTAATTAGTCCCACATTACTATAAAATTTGGCTAGCACTTTGTGTGCATGTTTACAATGTATGTCTTGTATTTATCACGTGTGTACTTATCAATTATGTGTATGTCTGTTATGTAACCGTACTTGGAGAGTCATCAGAAGAACAGAATCAGATTCCTTGTATCCATGCATACTTGTCCAATAAATGTGATTCTGCTAAAATCCACTTCTAAACTTGCTTCTATAATATTATTAAAAAATACATCACTACTATTCTAGCTGCCTCCAGGAGATGATCTTATGAGTTAATATTAGAAGATTTCGTGATAAGCCAATTTATTTTGAACATATCCTGATTTATTTGGAATAAGAAATGGTGCCATCTGTGGCAATCACTATTCCAGAAGTCTAAGATGGAGGAAGGATTTTTTGTTACCACACTTTCAGCTGTAATACTGATTAATTAATGTTCTGCCAATGGTATTCTTTTGTTAGTCACATGTAACAATCTGCACCTCCTTGAATAATCTATAGTAAAGGACAAAACCCATCAAGAACTGGATAGCCATATAGGTAGAATTTTCATGATATGGCTTTACTGTTAATTATGTTTTTACAATTAAAATGTTGTATTCTCAGTTTTTTTTAACTGACTAATTTTTAACTTGTAGCATGGACATGAGGATAAAGATACTCTATATTAAAAATATGTTCATGCATCGATATAGCTCTTTTTGAGAAATAGAAATATTTTCTTAATTTCCTAATAAAGATACTCTTAGTTGTAATACATTTTTTGCTTCTAATCTTACCCCTGTATTTACTATTGAAAAATATCCAAGCCTACACAACATATTTCCCATAGACTTTTTAAAACAACACTTTGTAGAGCAACTTACGTTTGCAGTCGCAGTGAAGTAGAAAGTCAACCTCCAAAGAATGCAGTGCTCCATTTCCATATTCGCTTAACATTGACTAATATCTTGTAAAAGTATATACTATATCACGCACTCCAGTTTAATCTTTGGCTTTCCAAAATTTTCTTTGGATTGGATCCCACATATGGCAGGTGTTTTCAAGTATTAGTTTGTCTTGTACGCAAGTTTTGCCTATTCCCTTAACTGAAAAGTCTACTGAACATTTACTTATACTATACCATTGTAAGTCTTAGGCACTTCAGTAGACCACCCTCCTCTTATTGACACCTGGAGTCATCCAGAGTAAAACACCAATCATCAATGATCAATTTAGCCCAAGTATTTTTATTATGTTGCTAACTCAGCACCTAATCTTGAATACTTAGAAGAACCCAGGTCCTTGTTTTTAAAAAGTAGTTTAGAGAAATATTAAAGTGCTAGCTGTGTTACTTGTCTAAGAAGGGTTGAAATCTATGTAATTGATGTAGACTTCAGCTTTAATGTTTGCAGTGCACCATCTATTGCAATTCTTTTTTTAATACATGTACAGTAGCAATAAAATGCATTACATTTGTCATTTCATCAGATGACACATCACAAACATGTATAGTAATGCATTTTATTACTACAGATATTTGTGATAGGCCATCTACTGAAATGACGAATACAATGCATATGCCCCTATTTTATGCCATTTGAAATGGGCTTTGTAAAAGCAGTGTTAATGTTTGTGATGTGCCATCTGTTGGAATGACATAGACATAGCAACTGGACGGATGAACAGATGAACATTATCCTTTTATTAAGGTGGACAGTATCTAAAGCTAAAAACATAAGGTTCACTCATAGTTATCAACTGAACTGGTTTATAATCTACAGAAGTCTAAGTAAGATGCTAATCCCCATAGCAATGTTAGAGTTTTCATTTTCTGCATGTGCTCCATGTTTTTAAATATATTATTTAGGGGGAAAATAATAAGGAATATCCAAATGGGAAAATAATATTCCAAACAGAACATTTAATATTTTGTATGAGAGTATTGCCTAAAAATGTTTAAAAGGAAGGAAAAGCAGAGTTATCATAGGCTTCATTGTCTGGCTTTGAAAATGTCTTACTCTTTACAATATGTGTCTTCTCATGACCTGTCCTAGCCAACTTGTGGAGTTCCCAGAGATATGTGTATTTAGACTACTCAGAAGTATGTTGGCAGATTTTAGCATTTGACATCTTAGACCAACTGGCTCCTCAAAGGCCCCCTTAGGTGTAGCATATCAATTGGGCAAAATACCAATGCCCAGCTGTTGAACTGAAACACCAAAACGTCAGATAACAGTGTCAAATACTGTGAAACCCACTACCACTATGACTGCCAGAAATAGTCAAATCTACACTTACTTAGAAAAGAGCGTCGCAATGCAAGAGAAATATAATACTATTATCAACGTATACTGTACCATTAAATTAACAATGAAACTAACTATTAAGGTTCAATTAAGCCTATGTTAAAGAAAAAAAAATAATGCATTATTAATACCTATATCTTAAATACATAAACCCATTTATCGAAATCAGAATCAGTGAACACAATGGTCTGCAACTTTTTGACGACCAAATAATATATATAGTTCCATTAGATTTATTATCTTCCACAGAACAACGTATGAATGTTTCCACTTCAGCCTTAATTTATATTATTTTTCATATCTGGACATCATTTGGCTAACAAATATCTAAACTCTCTGAAATTACTTTATAACTCTTTCTGGCTTTATGCAAAACAATAATCCTTGATCATAGATCTTCAGAGGACTCATTTTTACAAGGCATGCATCACATCAACAGGGTTTCTTGTGAATAGTGAAATCAAAATATTTGAGCCATTTTTATAGGTCCAAGATTCTTCAAGCCACATTTCCAATATCATGTCATTGCTAACTCCTGATTATCTTTTGTTGAAGTCATCAGCCTAGGGTAATTTATGACAGACGGTTATCAGTAAGAGTGAAAGGGAAGATCTACAGAACAGTAGTTAAACTAGCTATGTTACATGGGTTGGAGACGGTGGCACTGACCAAAACGCAGGAGACAGAGCTGGAGGTGGCAGTGTTAAAGATGCTAAGACTTACATTGGGTGTGACGAAGACGGACAGGATTAGAAATGAGTACATTAGAGTGTCAACTCAGGTTGGGAGACAAAGTCAGAGATGCAAGATTGCATTGGTTTGTACATGTGCAGAGGAGAGATGCTGAGTATACTGGGAGAAGGATGCTAAGGATAGAGCTGCCAGGGAAGAGAAAAAGAAGAAGGCCTAAGAGAAGTTCATTTGGTGAGAGAGGACATGCAGGTGATGGGTGTGACAGAGCAAGATCTAGAGGACAGGAAGATATGGAAAAAGATGATCCACTGTGGCAACCACTAATAGGAGCAGCCGAAAGAAGAAAAAGTCATCAACCTTGGGGTTCACAAACCTTTTGTCTGGGGCTTCCTAAACAAGATCCAAAACTGTCTGTCTAGTAGGGTTACTGGTCTACAATTCCTCAAAAACAAAATCTTTACTAGACTGTTTCTGCTCTCCCATTCCACCTTCTTTCAGGTATGTGGCCTTTTTTCCTCCCACTAGTCATACCATAGCCATAGCTTATGGCCAGAAGAGGCCTTTATTCCCTGGCCAGGAAACAATGTCTTGGTAAGCTCATAGATCACTTCTGGGATCAGGAATGGACTCTTGGAGGTGTCCTTCTCAAACTCCCCTTTGAGGCCTACAACATGCTCCCTTGGTTGTTTCATTCTATGACTTGGTGACACAATCTAACTAGAGGCTAACAAAGAGTCTTATTAACAGAAATAATGTGGTCATACTAATTAGATCTTTTTATGATCTCAGATGAAGAATTATGGATAAAATAAAGGGTAGAAGGAAAATGATTCAAATACCCTTAACCGTGTTAAATGCATACCTGTCTATAACAGAATTATGGTGCTACGTCCCATTGGGAAACAGCTGTAATGTGCTCATTATTATGTTAAAATGTTTTGTTTTTTTTTTTTTTGATTTTCGTATTTCTGTTGTGAGTTCCTTCAAGCACTTTTCAAGTAGTAAATGTTTCATTTTCATCTTTTTCAGATCTTTGTTTCAAAATGTTACTAGGCATGGTGGCACTCATGTTTTCATATCTAAGAAAACAACCTCATCTGGCTTGCACTACACAAAGAAAATGTGCATTTGTCAAAGGTCATCTGTTATGGTGTAATAAAAGTCTCGCCTGAAGTATTAAACATACAAGTTAAATCAGCTTAACAAAGTACTCGTATTAAATATATTTTAAACATCAAAATTGTCGCTTGCTGGTAAAACTGCAGCTCACATGCATTTGCAGCACTTTATGTAAGCATGAAAATAATATGCAGTCTAGCTTTCTGGATGATATTTAAGTGTATTTTTTTTGCCTGTTTTTTTTCTGTACCATACAGTAATTGTTAACAATCATGCCTCTTTTTAAGAAATTAATCTGAGTAATTTTAACAAACAATTAGTGTATCTACCATTTAAAACTAATCATTAGACACACAATTATGAATTTAGATCAAATTTAAAATTGTTTTCAGTTAACTTCCATTTATTTCTTATTCAAAAATAAAAACTTGGTGTGTGTTTGCTCAACGCTTTGAAATCATATAAACTGTGTTGTTCACCTCACATTATATTGTTTGTTTAGTGTTATAAAGTACCTTGAAATTGTGGATTGCTATCAGCAATAATATAAATAAATGTTTTCAAAAATGTTTTTTGATGTATCTTTCTTCCATATGTGTGTGTGCAATTTATTGACACTCTACAAGCAATAATTCTTATTCATCATCATGCAAAGATTCCATACTGGAGTAAAAAGTTCAGAAAAATCAATTCATTAATAGATATTATTATCACATCCCCTTCTTCATTCTATTTGGTTAACTAAGCAAGATTGACATGTTCTTTAATTTCGGCAATGACTCCTGCATGAATGATAATCTTTCCATTATTATCTTTTAGTGCATTGACCTTGATAATTTCTGGATGAGGATTGTGTCTGTAGCTTCCCCATTTCTGCTATATAATACCTGAAATAAAAATAAAACCTGATGGAAAAGCTTCAAATTTCTCAAACACAGTTTCATATGGTGAAAAGTGATAAGGGCCGAGGCATGTTTAGACATCAAGGATATAGATGTATTCAAAGGGAATTATGTTTCATTTGCCGAGAGCAATGTTTCTTAAACTTTATTTTGTTGTGACCAATTTTACCCTTCTTACTGTTTTTGAGATTCTATGGAAAAGACAATCCGCCGCTGTGGCAACCCCTAGCAGGAGCAGCGAAAATAATAAGAAGAAGAGTGTTTTTGAGACCCAATCAGTGAAAACTATTAGATCAGGGGGAGTCCCCATTGGACTGTCACGGCTGACACAGTCAGTTTGAACTCCCCCAAAATGGAGAATCATTACTGCAAAGCCGTAGCTGAGCAATGTCAATTGCTTAAAACAAATGCCTACGGGGACTTGTCGCAAGATGCATTACAAATCGTAAGCAACCCTTTCCGTTGAATACAATGGTGAGTTATGACTTTGACAGCCCAAAGGAAGGCATCCCAACTTGTAGTTTAAGAAACTATGGTGGAGAGAATTGTCACTGGAAAGATGAATGTACTGGTCATATACAAAATAAGCCAGGTGGAAGAGAAATTAGAAATGGTGGTCCTATTACACACAATAGGTCAACTGTAGGAATTTGTAAATTTTACTGAGGAACCTAATACTCATTAAATACCATATATTAGTCAGAATGTCTCAGAGTAACCCTATAGTGAATCTTTTCAAAAGCACATGATTACTAATTTGCTTTTACATATGAGGGCACCAAATGCACTTAGACTGTGCTTCTTCAAAGATATTGTAAAACCGGGATTTTTAAAAAGGGTCTGTTTCCAGTTTAATGATTTTAACCTCATTTTTATGGATGTATTTATGGGATTATTTTAACCCCCTCTTTTTTCACTTGTTTTTATAGGTTATTTATTTATTGGTGTTTTTGAACACTGCATTATTTACATGTTTGACCAATGCAACCTGCTTTTGGTTTCTAGCACTAGTGGCACAATGCAGGATGAAGTTAGGTTTCCCCCTGTCTATTGCTTATGCACTCTCACACATATTTATTGTGAACTTAAAATGCTATGGGCTTTATTTGTATTGTAATCACGCATACAGTAAACCACCCACACCAAGCTCCCTCAGTGTACATGCCAATACCCCCACTATATTTATTCTGGCACTAAAACAGCCGTCTCTGTATAGGCATGAGTTTTTTTTAATACTTGCGCTCCCAGATGCAATCCACTGGCAAAAATAGTGCAATTACATTAAAACAACAAAAAAAGTCCTGCATCTTACATGGAAGGACAAAACAGGCTTGAAATGTCCACAAGCTATTGCGTTTTCATCACTGTACAGTATATTGTCTTCTGTTTATATATTTTTAATCATGTCTTGACCTTTATATGTTAATGCTGATGAAAGGGCCACCTGACGCTGTCCCACACACTATTTATGAGCCAGCAGCCCTTTCAGCATTTCTATTGTTAATGTTTCTTAGTTTCTGTTCACTTTTTGTATGTATGTGAAATGGCTGGATTGTTTAGTTATTGGGGCATTTTGGCTCTGATTAAGGTACTGATTGTTGTAATTGTTAGCCTTTGGTTTGCTTTCTGTGGACAAATTCTTTTTTGATATATGTTGCTTCAGTTTTGTTTTTAAAATTTCTCTCTTTTTTGTTAATAAATCTTAACTTATTTAAAGTATTATTGTTCTTGTTTTTTTCCGCTAGAGGTTTTTTGTTGTTGTCCTGTCTTTTTCTGTATTTCGACTTTAACGGCCGCTGACACATTATTGCACTTGTACAGAGTATAAAACAGCATCTTGGTTTTGGGCCAAGGATAATCTACATCTTCAAATGAGGATTTTGTGGATATACAGGTCCTGATTTGAGGCCTACTACCATTTAGAGTTTTGAAAAGCAGGCAGTGAATCAGAGCAATATTGTTTATCAGTGTTGGTTGCCGCTGTTATCACACATGTTGTCAAAACCTTCATATTTACAATTGCATCTTTAGGCATGCAATCTTTTAATTCACTACTGAATAACCATAACTTAAAGATTTTAATGGTAAGAACTTATTTTCCATGACTCTGGTTTTGTTTTTTGGCGCAGAACATCAGCTTTGTTTCTTTCCAATTTTCCTCTGGTGTTCTAACCGTGAACTGCTTAAAGATTGCAGTTTTAGCTTGCCTCCATTTATACTTTCCATCTCCTGGTCATTTTTTCTTACCCTGTTCCTTTATGACCCCTTTACTTTGCAAGGTGTTCATGACCGTGGTGAGCTGCTCTGTAAGGGTATATAGGACTCCCTCAATTAGCTCCTAGAGATGAGTCAATTGCCCTACCAACTACATCAGCTGTAGAAGGAAGACACTCAAAGAGAGCCCTCTTAAAGTTTGTGAAGCCATCGGCCTTCCCACTTATTTTGGTCCTATTGAGAATAGTACAGCACTTTCATACAACTCTTCAAATTATATCTAGCCATATTGAAATAGAATTCTGATTCATAGATTCCCTTTCTGCCATTTACTCCTGGGTCATCAATTGCCATGAACCAAGACGAATGAGTGCAATGAGGACTCAAACAAGCAACAAGAGATGGTGCAAAGTGCACTGTGCAAATGTATTTAATAATAAAGTGTCCAAAACAAACTTCAGTGCAGTCTTCACTAAAAATAAATAATCCACAATAAAAAAACAATCTTCATGTGGCAGTTAAAATAAGGCAATACATAATCCATCCATAAATAGGTTAAAATCAAGGGTAAAGGCACAGTCAGGATCAGTCCATACAAGAATTACAAACCTCAGTGCATCCTTCTGTATGTACATCTACTCTGCTAATTTTTAAGGCATGTTCAGCTGCAGGAGACACCCTCAGGCAAGTGTGGTCAACCTTCACCAGCTTGTGTCTGAACTGCCATCCCTTGGCATCCATGGGGATCCTGCAAACCCTACCCTCTTCTCCCATCAGTGTCCCTCAATTTCCATTGCATCTATTGGAGCAACTGGCTTCTCCTACTCTACTTTGTTGCTCAGCAGGAGCAATATAACCCCTGGTGCATTTCTACTCCACATGCAGCTTTTTCTCCAACCACCATGCCTCATCTCCTCTGTGCAAGCCGTGCCACAATTCTGACTTTTCTCTTTTCTTTTCTCTCCTTTGATTTGACCTCTCTTTCTATTTCTCTTTGTCACTTTTTCCAGGCTTCTTTTACACCTTGTTTGTGCAGTTGCTTTGCCTTATAGTTTGCAGAAGAATGAACAACTGCGCTGATTGCACCTGCACATAACAAGCAATCCGCTCACTTCCACATTGAACATTTCTTCTGCATCGCTTTGCAGCAGAACATTCCCACACTCACAAGCCTGAGCAGCTGCACTGTTCTTATGCTAAAACACACATCATCACATCTTCACCACACCATTTTTCAGATCATTTGAGACACACAGGAGTCTCTTTAGAGTGTTTCACTAGAAGTGTGGCTAGTCCTTCTGAAGTACTCCAGCACTAGATAAAGAATGGTCACAGCAGTGAAACTTCCAGTTTCTTTTGCATCCATGTTTAATGTTTCCCTGTAACAAACCCTCAATGAACCCCACTATTACATATTCCTCTGAACCAGAGTTGCAATGTAATGACTAAATGTTACATTCATGTCAAAAAGGATGCCTAAATTTCATTACATTTTGAAATAATCCCTATTAATTTTGTGTTTCATAGGACATACAGTAGGTGGAATTATGTGCTAAATGTGCTACATTTCAAAAAAACTGAAACCTAGGAACTGTTAATTAAATAGATACTGCTTTAGTGAATACAATGCCTAACTGACTTTAAGAAAAGCAAATTGCATTTCTAGCTCAAAGAGCAAAAAACTTGTTACAGAATCAATAACAAAAAGGCAGAGATGTGCTGTGTTAGCTGAAAGAAACTTGTTGATTGCCGTTTAATCTATTTCTGACTCTGACTCTCCACTAATACTTGGAACAGTATTCTGTTGAAGCACATAATAATTTTCACAAATGAAAAATAAATGCATTAAAATTAAGACAACCTATCATTTTCCAGAAACCCAGTGAACAAATGTACATATCCACAGACAATGTCCAATACTGGAGAACAAAAACTCGCCATACTTGTGATAATAATCATTTTTCTTTAATTCTTTTTGTAGACTTCTATATGTGAAGTAAGGATTTTTTTAAACTTAAGTAATCTGATTCTGACTTTTATTTTCCTTTAAGAATAGTTTTAAAAAGTTGAAAAAGTTTAGCATTTGTTTCACAATGACATTTTGTTTTGTTATGAATGCCACTATTGTAGAACAATTGCTTTGGCAGTTACTATGGCAATATTATTGAGGATCACCCAGGAAATCACAGAACATGGCATCATGGAAGCAACTGTATAAAGGTTGGCATATGCATTTCTAAATTATCTCAGATTAACAATAAATATACTGTACTATTGGTTTGCAAATTCTAATGAGAATTTTTTCCCTAGTAATATAATTTATTCAGTAATGACTTTAGCTCCAGTTTTGACTACATTTTATCTTTCTATCCTTTTCTTTAAAAATGTTACTGCCTGTTTCTTACTCAGTACAATGCTATACAGTGAGATGCACACACCTTTGTGGCAGTGGCTCACAAAGATGAAAAAATGGCACTTTACGAGTCATAATTTCTTACATTTAAATTTTGGACAGAAATTGGTGTCCATTTTTATCTCTTTGTTTTTAATTTCACTAGACAGTCGGGTGTAACTGCTGGGACATTATACTATTCACAGCCTTAGCAAACATTATTATGTTAAATTATCGGAAAAGGCACTACACTCCCTCCAAGGAGCATGTGCATAATTTTCCTAACAAAACATATCTTTAAGACAAAAGAGAAAATAGAGGAGTACCTATGTAGTTACTTGAAATACCTAACTGACCTTAAGAGCATGAGTTCACATCACAGCACATCACTATAACTTAATTGCTATGCATATGTAGCTACATTTACCCAAAATTACCAAAGTTCAGCAGCTCCAGCTTGTAAATAGGATTCAGCAAAAACTTGACGCGCTGAAATGATTTTAAAAAGCTTTAGTAAAAATTCAAAGTAAAACAGTTCACAAAAAAAGGGAAAATTAATATAGAAAAAAAAAGTTCTGTTTAAAGCTTATAAATCTTGTTTCATTTCTTTAAGTTTGTTTATAGTTGAACCAATTCTAAACATTACAAAATCACTTCTAAATGTTTCTGAACCATTTCAAAACAGCCAGAAAACTGTATGCTATCCCATTTCCATGCTGTAAATGGGTCTTTTGGTCTCTACTAGCACTGGGACCTATTCTACATAACAACTGAATTAACACAATTTATCTTAGATATAGCAAGAGCATTCTATCTCATATTAATTTACAGGGGGTAAAAGGCTATATCATTGTCTATGCCTATGACAAAACAAACACTAACATGAATTTAACTTAACATAAAGCATTACTTTCTAAGATTGGCTCTTAAAACATAAACACTTTACGTTTATGCTGCATGATTTTTAACATAAAGACAGAATGATCACAATGTTATGGAACACCATTATTGTCTGATTTTACAAAATAAACATTTTCTGTTGCAACACTCATTCTGTATTTCACAGAATTTCAGAAGTGCACTATTTCAGAACATTATACAATTATGCTGAGATACTTCCTATGTTACTGTGAACTCTGTCATATTTGTCTACTTTTTTATTTATGTCCAAAACTTCTGTGTGTAGCTTATGTCAGGGATGCCAGGGGCAACAACCCGGCCGGGATGCCTTGAGGGACTGGAAGAGGGTCAATGCCCACCCTGGATCACGTGGGGGCTGCCTTCCTGGTTGCTTTGGGGGCCACGGGTAGAGGGCTTGGAAGCCCAACCCTGTAGGGACCCGTGGTCACCGCCAGGGGGCACCCCATTGCCTTGGGGACCCTGGACCTCAGTACTTCCGCCGCACCAGGAAGTGCTGGGGAGAAGAAGAAAAGGGACACCTGGAGAGCTTCCGGGAGAACAGCCGGCATTTCCGCCACACTGGGGCGTGTCCAGGGAGGAATGCCGGGAAACACCTGGAGCTCATCCGGGATGAGATAAAAGGGGCCGTCTCCCTTCATTCGAGGCTGGAGTCGGGTGGAAGCAGGACAAGGCAGGAGAAGAGAGAGAGGAGGCGGCCCGAAGAGAAGGCATTGTGTGTTGGCCAGGACTGTGTTGGGGTTTGTGTGCACTGGAAACTTGTAAATATTTGTGGAAATAAACGTGTGGTGGTGATTTACAACATGTCTGCCTTTCTGTGTCCGGGCCACGTCCACACTTAATAGATCGAAAATACATAATAGGCAACATAAAACCTCATCTCTATCTATACTTTACTGCTTAGTATAAGCAAATACTGTTATAATCTTATTAGCTTATCAGAGTTTTCAGCAGAGTCACACTCCTGATATGGCAACATAATTAATAAAACACTCCTGAATTATGCCAGCAATATAGTATAACTAATTCTAATTGACAGCTCTGCACAATATGAAATGCCTTTTGTTTTATTCACTTGACAAACAAAAAAAAAAGTTTTGATTTTTATCCTTGATTCCCTGTAGAACAATATTTTTAGTAGCAAAAGTAAAATAATTTTGTATGCATTTTGACTTCACAGAATTCCAGAAAACAAAGATGATGACAAAGGTTGCAGTCAAGGTACAAGCAGACTGCTAACACTTGTGTACATTCTCTGAAAATATCTACCCTCATTGTGAGCCCTGGTCTTTCTCTTTATTTTATTGTGGTTTGACATTTGATGTTGTGCACCCTCAATGTCACTCGCGCCCTGCCAAGTACTCTCAGTAGTACACATGCACTTTAATTAGAACTTCATAACCTTTTTAAGAATGCAACACTTTTTTTGCTTTTGAAAGTTCAACAAATCCTCCTCTGGAAAAGGTGATGACTAAAAACAGGATCACTCTTTTTAAAGTAAGTGAGAAAAGACCTCCCTTTTTTTACCATCAATTTCTTAATAAATTCAGCTACTCAGCTGCATATTTTTCAGTAAGACCTCACAACTGTGATGCAACCACTAAGTTAATGTCTGACTTTAATGCTACTTTGAGTTTTGATGTCTCTTACACACTTTACTAAACTTCAAAAGAATGTCAAACCAGCCCTTGGCCACATGATGCAGCCACCAGTCCTGGCTCCATCAGCAGAAATATTCTCCTGAGACAACCAGCTACACTACTATGCTACACAAAATATAATTATTTAGAAGTTACAAAATCTGAATACTTTTATAAATTACAAGCAACAGCATTATGCTACCCTTATTTGATCAATTTGTGCAGTTATTTACATAATATGCAAAGAAGGTATTCATTAAGCTGCATTGTTTAACTATTTGGACCTCTAGCAAGTTAGTGGTTCAATATTTAAACAGAGCGCTGCAATGAATAACTTACAATAACAGCCAATCAGACACATTTAGTATCAACTATTGGTAGTTTCTTTCAGGCAGTGATTAAAAATTATGTGTTTGTAGGTTAGTTGAACAATCAAAGTTCAGTTTGTTGTATTTCTTAAATTGTTAACAATTTTCTTCATAGAATTCTGTCGAAGTTGAGGGTCTCCATGCTACAATAGGCATGTTTGTCTACACTAGATAAGCGAGATGTAGCTTCAATTCAGTGCCCAAAATTGTGGTGGGCTTGTTAAAAAGAAAAAAGTGCCCTTACGTATGGACACTTTTGTTAAAGCCCATACTTTATTTCTATATGAGACATTAAACAGGGGCCCACATTGCTTTAATAAGACACATTGCTTATTGCAGCTTTTTCTCAATTTTTTTTACAACAAAAAGGTGTGCATTTCTAACAGGGAGAAAGGGGCACGAACAGAAACCTCTGAAGTAAAACAAAGAGAAGAGTTAATGTTGTCTCAGACAGCAACATGATCACAAACACATTCACTTCAACTGCTAACTCGTTAAATCATAAACATTTTAGCTCCTGTGTTTTCTCATTTAATTTCTAGTGTTTTTAGTTTTGTCTTAATATTCTTTATAGAGTGAGTTTTTAGTTTAGCTTTTTTTGCTTTGCTTGATGTTTTACAGGTAAAGTCCCTCATTTTATGGTACTCATTTTTTGTAACATGAATCCTTTCATTACTATTCTCACCAACTGCCTCATTCCTCCTTCCTTTGTCCTGAAACCAATAGGGTAGGATTTGATGGATGATGAGTATATGATCCACTATGGATGACACGAAAGACATGCTTAGATCAAATGACTGACCACCACACCAAGAGTGAGCTATGAAACTCGCATATGGTCAAGAGATGAATGGTATTTCTTCTACCAGACATTGGTGAAAATATGTTTGATTCTGAGATCAACTAATGGCAGACCCCCAATAAATTAGGGTGGTAAAAGTAAAAGATTTCTTCAAAAGCCAACTAAAGTGAATTTTCTTGAAGTTAATGTTTACTTTAAGAATTGAGTCTGTAAGGACAAACCAAGTCTGCCAAAGTTTTACACTGTGACAGGTAAATGAGAGGGTAAAGGAATAAAATTAAATACTGGAAATAATAATTATCAGTACAAGGTTGCCAGGAACATAGGTGCAGATTATAAAACATTATTTCCATTTCATTTCGATAGCCTGATTACAAAATTCAGAGTAAAAAAGGTGCATACGAGGGTCGTTCAGAAAGTTTCCTCAGTTTTTTTTTTTTTTTTTATTAAGAATTTCAAAAACAAATGATATCACCTTCGTTTGCAATTCAATTTTACCAGCGTCATACCAGCTTTTTAATGCCCAATTACTACTCCTGCCTTCACCGTTTCCAATGAAAATATAAAAGTGCAGACATTTTTTGAACACCCTTTGTATATTAACTCACTTTTTGTTAAATATAAAAATATGATTTGATTGCAGTGTCACAAAGATATGTAGATGTATTTCTTTTTTATTTTTAAAATTCAGTTTATTCTTAAAAACACACATCAGCTATGAAATCAATATGCTATGGAGTTTTACTAACAAATGCATAACATGCAAAAAAAGTCAAAACATGACAGTAAAAGAAAAAAATAGAATGCTGAGATTATACATAAATATCCCCATATTTATATATGCTGTATACAATATACAGTATACCTTAAATAAACAAATAACAACAGCAAAATCAATATCTTAACAGTAGTCTTAGGTCAACTGACCATGAGGCTCAGCTATGAACTACGAAAAAAAACAAAACAAGCAAATGACGATTCCAGTAAAATAATACAAATGTCTGATACACCATAAATATCTGACAATGGGTTCATCATTGACAATGAAATTAGTTAAGGGCTGTATCAGAGTATATCTGTACAAGGAATAAAATAGGTAATCATATGTCACAATGAAAAAAATCACAAAACAAGGTTAAAAAATTAAAAAAAAAAAAAAATTTAATTTTAAAAGCATTTTAATGGTGTAGCCTTCGGGTATGTGACCTGATGAAGGCTTTACTGTACAGCCAAAACATTGCATCTCTATGTGCGCTGATAGTCACCCCTTTTCAGTGTGTTCTCAATGGACGCAAACATCAAGTGCAATTGGCTTAAAACTAAAATGCACCTACAGTAATTAAATAATATTTGTGTTTACTTTATTTTTTTCTATTGACTATGTCCTTTTCCAAGATTCAGCACTTCAGCAAATTATCACTCTCACACTTTATAAAAACTTGCTTATATTTAGATATTAATTAAAAATCAAAATATTCTCCCACTCACTTTTAAATCTCTCTCTTCTTGTCTCTAAATTTCCTTCACACTTCTGATTGATAAGGATCCTTTTCCTAGCTCCCCCCAACCTGCTGTGACCTGAAAAAAATTTGATTATCTTTTTTGCATTGACTTAAAAATAGACAATCTGTTGAAGAAGAGGTTACAATCTTTCTGATTACAGAACAACAAAAGCAATCTATTTCTTGTACAGCCCAAAATCACAGAAGGCATGCAGCAATGGACTTTAACAGGCCATTTTTTGACAGCCCTCCCAAAGCCTTGACTTCTAATAAGACATGAATAAAACTCCTGAATAAAGACCCTTGTAGGAAATAAAAAACAGAAGAAATCAGGCAATTCAGAGAGAGAGAGACCCCCTTCCAGGTAGGTTAGGTGTGTAATGGGTGTCAAAAAATGGAATAAATGCAATACACAGAGCAGAAAACAAGCAATCCTCATCACAGAGTTGGATGACCAATCTATCACTGCCACCTCCGAAACACAATACAATAGTACAAACTACACAGTAAAATGCAAGAACAGATTGTACCACTCACTAAATACAGAACTCTCACTAAACAGAATGTCTGAAAGGATGATTTTGTTATACTATTAATATTTTTCACAAAAATGTTCAAAATAATTATAATAATAATTATTTTGAGTTCTCTGCATATCTTTAGGACATGACACAGGTTACCACTACTCTATCCTTGCTTTAGAATCCTATGCTAAATTCCTGACTCCATGAATTTCTATTTGGAGTTTGCTTTTTATGTAATGATGCAGACCACAGCCATCTATAAGATTAAAAAAATTCAAAAATAAATGTCTTCACAAAGCTGTTATTTCTTCTGCTGAGCACTAATTTTGTTGTGAAATGTTTTTATGTTGTAATGTAGCCGAAGTATAAATAATCTGTTTGAACCTCTAATGGTCTTTGTTATTCTCTACATTATGTTGAATACAAACAGTAGCTAGTATGTTTAAAGAAAATAAAAGTACAGCATTTAATAAAATCATATCAACAATTGGTTTTGCAACACTTAAAAGTGTTTGGGAAGTCCTTGTGTTACAAATATTTTCAGTCTTTCTTGATGGTCAAAATTTTCTTTGAATGGGGAGCGAAGACTAATGTATCATCAGACAGTGAATGAATATGTGAATCTAAGAGATGTGATGGCAAAATGCTTTATTATGTAACAATTACTTTCAGGTAGCTCACAAATAAGATATAAAACATCAAATATAGACCTACTGTACTTGTTATTAAAATTATTGCTCCCTCTCCCATTTTCTTTTTTTAATTTCTGTTTGATCTTGCTTCGCCATTTACAAAACAAATACTATTTTGAAATGAACAAATTACACACTATTCTAATGAATTATTTTTAAAGTTTAATATAGAACACAATTAAACATAGTAATAGAAAGTAATAAAGTCAAAACATTTAGAGTTCTTTATTTTCACAGTATTCTTTTTTTTTGTTTATTCTCTTTATTTATTATACTAACCACACTGTTAAAAAAATCCTGGTAGTCGGTTCAGGTGACAGCTGAATTTGAGTGAGAGCAAAGCATACATTTTCATTTCCTCGTGCCACTCTGTTTGTTTTCTCTCTACCTTAGCTGCTGAGCCTTTCTGACACACAGACATTTGAAGGGCAAAATAGAGATGTCTGCCACAGTTGCCTGTGCTGAAGAAAATCCACAAAAACATAAGAAAGGTAAGACAAACTGCAACTCTGCAGTATATACTGTATAGAAGTGTGTTTTGTATGAGAGGCCATTCAGGAAAAAGATTGTTTCATAAATATATAAAATATATAATTCATAAATTTCATAAATATATAAATTGGTTCAGATACATTTAAAATAAAGATTAATGGTATGCAGAAGTGTGAGTGTATATATATATATATATATATATATATATATTTACAGCACGGTTGTAACACCACAATTCAAAGTATTAGCAACTTTTTGCTTGCTTTATGCTGTACATTTATAGTTTACAAATTGTATCTTTTAAATATAAAGGGGCTACCTTTACTTTAAACATCTTGCCTAAAAGAATGATTATTACTTATTCCATTCATCCACCAATCCATTTTAAATTGCAGGATTCAAATCATGGCAAAATTCCTCAACGGACAGACTTTCACTGTTGTATCTTATAAAAACATATGAGTAAAAGATCAAACAATTAGAAAGATTTTACTTTTTCCAGTAACAACTTCTCATCAAAAAAAAAACCAAACAATAAATACACATATAAGGATTAGGTTTCTCACTAGACAATGCACAAGTGAGCATTGCACAATTACTCTACTGTTTCATGTGATTAATATTTTCTAAAAGTTAAACTTTGCAGAATGCACCTATTTTGTCCTTCATCAGGCCATTTGCAAACATGGTGCAATAACATTTTATATATCCTGATTGCACTCACACACAGCAAAATGCTGTTTACCACAAACATGGGAAAGGCGCTATACAAAATAAAATGTATTATTATTATTATTACAAAAATGTATTATTATGATATATAGAGAAGGGTGGCTAGTGGGTAGCGCTGCTGCCTCACAGTTAGCAGACCCGGGTTCGCTTCCCGGGTCCTCCCTGCGTGGAGTTTGCATGTTCTCCCCGTGAATGTGTGGATTTCCTCCCACAGTCCAAAGACATGCAGGTTAGGTGCATTGGTGATCCTAAATTGTCCCTATTGTGTGCTTGGTGTGTGGGAATGTGTGTGCCCTGCAGTGGGTTGGCACCTTGCCCGGGGTTTGTTTCCTGCCTTGTGCCCTGTGTTGGCTGGGATTGGCTCCAGCAGACCCCAGTGACAATGTAGTTAGGCTATAGCGGGTTGGATAATGGATGAATGTATAGAGGAACTGGTCTTACTTGGTGATATGTTTTTCATTTTAACTTTAATTTTAAATTCAAAAGTAAATCATCACTTTATCTAGGTGGCTCAATAATAAAGCAATTTCTTTGAAGTCTGAATCCTGATAAACTATTTTGCAAAAAAATTAATAATCAATAAATCTAATCGATGTATCAATTTTAATTAAGAATATGTTTGTACTTTAGGCATTGGAATTGATTAGTTACAATGATGGAAATTAGGAAAAATAATTATTACTTTATTCATTAAAAAAACAACTTAAAGAGAGTGTGCATTAAAATAAATATAACATTGACTAATATAACTAGTCCAGTAGTGGGATGGTCTTTAAAATTTTTGCCCTTGTTCACACATCTTAAAAAATGTAAATTAAATCAAAAGCATGTTCCATGGCACACAATTGTAAACTTTACCCTAATCCTCAAACTTTCACTGTGCTTTTTATCTTTTTTACATGTCAGCTGGTCTTGATTTCCATCAAAATTGAGGAAAAACTTTAATAATCATTTTGAAAGCAGTATGATCTGGCTAGTTTTACATATATTCAAAATAAACACATCTTTTTATTAGCAAAATTTGTATTTTATTTGCTTGTAATTTAAATATGGAACTTGTTACTTTATGGAATTTATGTTTTTAAATGCAAGTGTTAAAAAATAAATGTCTTTTACTTAAACTATTAAATAAAAGGAACAATCTGTTTAAAAATTATTATCCACCTCGTATTTTAAAGTGACTGGGAAAACATCTACATTGTGTCCTTTTTTAAACTCTGCTATTATGAAAAAAGAAAAACTAAATATAAATCTGCTTTTTCTAATTATTTAAAAATATTCCTGACTGACTGCTTGATTTGCTAGTGAGCTGATTTTTTTGAATTGCCTTTATTTGGAAAAACACATTAATACTGAACACAAAATAATAATAAAAAAAGATATAGCAAGAACAATAGAATGTTTCCAAAAAATCCCAAAACAAAAAATTCAGCATTTAGCAATACTGGCAGCAATAAAAATAGACATCTTCTTTTAAAAGTGGACTAACAAGGTTAAGTATGACCCTGGCAGGTTTACTTGATAATTATATTAACCAAGTTCTTGTCCAGTTCTGAACAAGTTTTCCATCTGGTATTACTCCAAATACTGCTGTTAAGGCATAAGCAGATTTTTTTTTAATTTAAGTCTGTTTTCAAGATCTACCAAAAAGTTTTGCTCAAAATGGTGTAAATTTTGGGTATTCCCAAAACACACAACCTAGTGATACACTTATTGTACTTGATGACATCACTCACAGTTTGGATTTTACCCTGGTCACATTTTAGATAAATTTAAATGAGTTATTTATCATGTCATTTTCTAACCGGCTTAATCCAGACCACTTTGTGGAAGTTGGATTCTATCCCAGCTAGCACAGGGAGCAAGTCAGGAATAAACTCTGGACTGGGTGCCGAACACACACACCAACACATCAGATACACACTAAGGCCAATTTAGTGTCACTAATCCACTTAACATGCATTTCTTTGTACAGTGGGAGAAAACCAGAGCACCCAGTGGAAACCCATGGAGACTAGGGAAGAACATGCATATTCCATGAAGAGAGACCCCAAGACACAAACCCAAGTGTCCTTACTGCAATGCAGCAGCACTACCACTACATCATCATGCCACCTTGAAATATGCGTGATTGAAGAAAAATGTTTAGTCTGAATTATATTCTTTTTCTGAAATTTTATTTAAAAGATCCCTTTCCCACTATTTCCGGAGCTCATTAAAGAATAAATTCCTTGATATTTTTAATATCCTCAATAGGTGCTGTCTTAATCTTCACCCACACTTGTTAGTATTGCCTCATTGACATATACATAGTGAAAGATATGCAAAGCTAGATATGTTGCTTTGAAAAATGTTTTAAACCTTAGAAGGAAAAATGTGCTGGTAGAAGATTACATTTGGAGTTTAAATGTTTCAAAGATGCAAATACATTATTATATCAATATACTGATCTCTAAATACCGCAGCCCCAAGCATCTTCCATAGATTGAATAGTGCATTGGTTAGTGAAGGCTTACAGGTAAATAAATGAATATCATGTATAGGGAGAGCAGATAAGAGCTCATCTACCTTAAAATGTATCCTGCATTGATTTGATTTTTTATGATACATGGAAATTTTGATTTCCAGACAAATGATGTACTTAATGGAAGATTTGTTGATGTGTATTGGTACTGAATATATGGATATACAGTATATCTGAAAAGATATACAACTCTAGAAGGCTATATTTTTGACAATATTGATTATATCAGGTCCTAATTTTAAATAATATAAATTCACATTAATAATACAGAATGAGACGTTTTAACTAGTATAAAGTAATTTAATCTATGTAAATATATTGGGAAATGATTTGGTCAAAGTCTTACAAAACCCAACTCAAAATGGTAATTGTAGGTAGAATATCGTTGAATTGGGGCAGCACGGTGGCGCAGTGGGTAGCGCTGCTGCCTCGCAGTTAGGAGACCCGAGTTTGCATGTTCTCCCCGTGTCTGCGTGGGTTTCCTCTGGGTGCTCCGGTTTCCTCCCACAGTCCAAAGACATGTGGGTTAGGTGATTGGTGAGCCTAAATTTTACCTAGTGTGTGCTTGGTGTGTGTGTGTGTGTGTGTGTGTGCCCTGCGGTGGGCTGGCGCCCTGCCCGGGTTATTTTTTCCCTATCTTGTACCCTATGTTCGCTGGGATTGGTTCCAGCAGACCCCCGTGACCCTGTGGTTAGGATATAGCGGGTTGCATAATGGATGGATACAATAAGCACATAAAATCTTAAACTTTAAAAAAATATGTCTTTTAATTTATTTTAAAAGCAGAAGTTGAAGAAGACAGTCTAATAAAAGTAGACAGGGAGTTCCAATATCAGAGAGCTACAGAACTAAAATCTCGATCACTGAGTGGCTTGCTGCTAGTGTGTGGAATAACATGAAATTCTACAATGGGTGACCTTAAACTTCTATAGGGAATGTAATACTGTAACACGTTCAAAATTTATATAGGACAATTAGGCCTATGCCGTATGCAAGGCATATGTTTCCTTTCATAAACATTGGTATTTCATAGTATAAACATATACATAAGAATTACAGTGCACTTGTTATTATAAAGTAATTTTTTTCCAGTTTAATATGGTTCTAAGGAAAAGTATTCATACTACTGCCGAGCAGCAGGGCCGTCTTAACAGCATTACAGCCCCCCAGGCAAAGCAGTGCACTGGGGCCCCCTACCTACACAACAACTCAGCAAGTCACAACATACATAGATTAACATGAGGCCCCTATGCTCATGGGGCCCCTGGCGACTGCCCAGCATGCCCATGCATTAAGACAGCCCTGCCAAGCAGAAGAGTAGAGACGATGAACTGAATACATAAAGTAAACAGCTAGATTGACTTTGGAGTATGCAAACTGCATTATGAATGCTTGTATTCAAGGAAAATACAGATAGTAGTAAAATATGTTTTTAATTTTAAAGGTTGTGGAGTATTTTGGGGACAAAATGGCCCCAAGGGTTTCTTGGAGACTGAATGAATCTGTAAGTGAAAGATCATATTTTCATTGAACCAAATAAATGATTGAAATCACATCCATCCTTTTAAGTTACATACTATGGTGATTGAATATATATATATTTTCTAAATTGGATGACTATATGAATGGATTAGTGTAGACAGTTCTGTTGCCTTTCATGTAACAATTAACATCAGGAGCCACCAAGAATCATGAATTACTATTGTCTCTCATTCAGACTCACATTATCTCGCACTGGTTTCCATAAATTAGAAACAGCATGCTAGCAAGAGTTACTATGGCTGTTAACAAGCAGGTGTTGAGCTGAGATATGGTTTTGACTTGCTAATGGGTATGTTGGCTAAAAAGCAGAATAAAATAAATGAAAGATAAGAAAATAGAGGAATGAATGTGATCACTTTGCGTGCTTCACCACTATCAAGATTATTAGCAATACTTGATCTCAGCTATGACTACATTACTAAACATCCTTTACATGATTTTCAATCATCTAAGATGTTGCTTCTCATCACATCAAGGGTACTACATGACTAATGTATTAGCCTGGAGAAAAAACAGAATACTAATATGTTATTAAATGAAAATCACAAAGCAGTGATCTTTTGTATTGAAGAATAGTTCTACAGTACAAAAAGGTGCTCAGAATTTGTGACTTCTTTTCTGACCACATCCTTCAATTTAGATAAAAATGTAATAAAAAAAATGCTTTCTTTACAATAAAAGGTCAACAGTAGAAGCTAAGAGCACGTTCTCTAATCTTTACATCAAATAACTGGAAGCTGATAAGAGCCCTTTAAAGTAAACATTTTGATGCCTTATGCCTAACTAAAAAAAAAAATAAAACAAACATGCAATTCTGACTGCTGTCCATATAGTTGAAGATCACATCATTAAAACAAATGTGAAAAGAAACAAGTAAAAATATATTTAATGAAACTTATTTCCTTAATTATTTTGAGTCCATTTTCAGTATTGAGTTTTTAAAATGGGAAGATGGTGCCTACAGTATTATGATAGAAACTGGTGGACAAGAAGAACAAAGCTTGCGTAAGGAGTGCTAGAAAAATGTTTGCAATAAATCTGTATATCATAAAATTTACAGTTTTCTATTGGTTAGTCATAATTAATACTTTAGAACTTAAAAATATTTAATAAATAAACAACCCAATGGTAATAAGAGATGACATTATGATTGGAATTGTTGCCTTAAATACCTAAGATCCTGCCTTTAAATCACGGCCCAGTTATTGTCTCTGTGGAGTTGCATGTATGCATCTGCTTGAAATTTCCTCCATGATCCCAGTTTGCTTGGTATTCCTAGATCTGCCTGATAGGTTAATTGAGTGTTTCCAGTGATATTCTGACAATCTTTTCAAGGTTCATTCCTGTTTTGCACCCAAATGCCACCATGGTAGGCACTTAGTTTTCCACAAGTTAAAGCTTGTTAGAAGGTTAGAAAATCAATGGAAAAAGAAAAGAAAAACATTTTGGCAAATAAAGCATAAATAATGACTTCTCCATCATAGTTTTGCTATAATAATGGAGACACATCAGAGTACAGTATATTTATAGGCAGAGTGGTGGCTCTGAGGATAGGGATCTGCACTGGTAATTGGAAGGTTGCCGGTTTGAATCCCGTAAATGCCAAAAGGGACTCTGCTCTGTTGGGCCCTTGAGCAAAGCCCTTAACCTGCAATTGCTGAGCACTTTGAGAAGTGAGAAAAGCGCCAATAAATACAAAGAATTATAATTATTATTACACAAAGGTTGTGAAGGACTTCGTCTTGTGGTACAGGGAGAACCACCTGCAACTCAACATTAGCAAGGAAAAAGAGCTGGTGGTGGACATCTGACGTGCCAAAACACCTCCAAGGGGAGGACGTGGAAGTGGTGTACCTGGGAGTTCACATCAAACTAGAGTGGTCCAACAACACAGTGGTACTGCACAGGAAGGGCCAGAGCAGACTGTACTTCCTAAGGAGACTCAGGTCTTTTGATGTATGCAACAAGTTGTTGAAAATGTTCTATAGTCAGTAGTAGCCAGTGTATTGTTCTATGCTTGCAGTATCCTGAGGAAACAACTTGGGTTCAAAAGATGCACAATGCCTGAAAAAACATAAGGAAATCCTGCTCTATCACAGGGTGACTCCTGGACACATTGGAAGCTGTTATGAAAAAGACAATGATGGCAAAATTGGATGCCATCATGAAAATTCCCTCCATCCCCTCCAGGAGGCACTCTCTTGGAGCACTTTTAGTCACAGGCCCATTCCTCTACAGTGTGCTAAGAACCACTTCTGGAGATCTTTTCTGCCTAGTGCTATCTAACATTTTTAATGATTATTCATGATGCTGCAAACTAAATGCTGATATTCTCTAAATTCATTTTACAATTTCAAGTTCATTACCAATTTCTGCACCATTTACATTATTGATTGATTGATTAATTGATTGTATTATTTGTCCTATGAGTTCGTCTTTTTACGTTTCTGCTGCTGTATGTGTCTAAATTTCCCTTTTGGATTAAAAAAAATAATCTAATCTAGTCTAATGAATAACTTTAATTTGACAGTTAAAATATCCGAAGCAAAAATTAGAGAGCTAATCACTGCTTCAAACTGCAGTGGTGAACCCAACACAAATTAAAAAGTATGTAAATTGTGGATATTAAAGAAATGGAATGTCAAATATACTGTGAAGACAATAAATCAACATCATGTTTAGAAATTTGCACAGTTCATCTATTCAGAATTTTCATGTTTCTTCACATTTATATACATTTTGAAACAAGCAAAAGCATTTTTCAGGAAGTATTTGTGAGAATCATAAATGTGAAAACTGCTGAAGAAGTCCAGTCTTCCACTTGAAAGCCCATGATCTGTACATTGTCCAAGTGTTTGTGGAAATTATGATTAGGCATTTCCAAGAAATGCTTACGGGTGAACAGCCATCTCTGAACATTATGTGCCATGTAGTGAACTACTGTGACATTCATGGGAAGCATCTGTCATGACTTAGGGTAGGCTCTGTCCCTTAGCCATTCACACTTATGTAATCCTGTCAGAAAGTAAATGGTTGAGGCAAAGGCACACTGTGCAAATACAAATGTGTAAATACAAAGTAATCTGTATATAAACAATATCAAGAAAATGTTACAATTAACGCTTATAAAGTAACTTTCCACGATGAATGCTGTTTCAAAGTGTTTTATTGATAAAGTACAACTATTTAAATTTTTAAATGAAATTCACACAGGAAGTTCAGCCAGTTAAGTGACCTGATTAGTGTCATGTAGTGAGTCAGTGATGTTGACTTAAATGACACTTTTTGTGGTTTTCAGGATAGCATTTTGACCACTAGAATATACAAGTAAAGGGCAGTCTTTAAGTGTGAAGTGTGTACTAATTATTTGTTATGAACCACAAAAAATCTCTGTAACTAAATAAGAAATAGGAGATACTAAAAACTAGTAAATGTTATGTTTTCATAATCTATCCATTTTTGTTTTCTTTTAGTTTCTTCTACAAAACCAAGCTCATTGCCCAGATCAGTCATGGCTCTAACTGCAGTAATGTCGATTTTACTGACTATCAACATCATCTTTTTTATATTAGGTATGTATTGTATTTAATTTATTTTTCAGATACAAAAAATAATCACATAACATTTTAGAGAAACCAAAGACATTACTATTAACCCAGATTTTATATTCTTTTACACTTTTTTTAGTATCAAGTTTAATTAGGATAAAATGCTGCAGAAAGTACAGAACAAGCCAAACCAATTTAACAAAAATTAATAAAAAAGCAAAGAATTAAACAAAGTAGGATTGTACCAACAGTGAGGGCTAAATTAAGGAAAAACGGTGTAGACATTTGCTAAAATTTAAACTGAGATTAGAGGATGAGAAATATGAGAGAGATCTGGCAGCCATTCATTCGATTCCATGGTAAGCCAAATAGGTCTTGGAACAAAAGAACTGTGGTGCATCTGCCTGGACATAACAGGATTTTTTAACAGAAGGAATCTTATGGTTCCTTAATAAATGGAAGTGAAGAGATCCAGCCTCTGGCTGATATTTGATTTACCCCAAAATTAAATAATCATTTTAATAATGGTGAGAAATGACAAAGGAAGGGAGGACAATGATGTTAGCAAATGTTTATCACCTATATTTTCAGTTTATTATATCTGAGACTAAGTGGAAAATGAATAGACTGAGATATTTGATTGAATTGGTCAGCAGAATCACCATTTGACTAGAATTGATCTGAGACAAGTAGATCATTTTTTGTTGAAGGTTTCAGTAAAGGAATTATTAAATGTAGGGGTCCCTTTGGACTTTTTTGACCTTTTACTTATTTGCATGAACACATAATCCACTATTCCTTTTCTCTCTTCTTACTCATTTCCAGTGAACATTACTCAGCCCTTAATTAGAATATATGGATAAATGTATACAACAACATAGCTTTACTTGGATGTGTTCTGAAACATGTAAATAATCTTTCAAAAAGGATACATCTTTTTGAAAAACCTTCTAATAAAAGCAACAGACACAAGTTTGATAGGCGTGGAATTCAAGAATTCCTGTCCCTTATTTAAAAATTAAAACCTATATAAAAACCTAAAATGAGAAAACTCAGGTGGCAAATTCAAGCATCTTACAAAAAATGTAGAGGGGGAATTTGATCTGAGGCTCACCCATTAGCCAGTATTAATTAGTCTATCATTTATTTTAATGTTTGATTTAAAGGCTCCATGACACTATCTCATAGGATAGTAAAAAAATACAAATATCACTAGCTCAGCATATGTTTATATATATATATATATATATATATATATATATATATATATATATATATATATATGTTCGTAATACATGAAAATCTTGTTTTTGGACCTCTGTATTTTATGCATTTTGCTACAGCGTCATCATTCACTATTTCCTTGGAAATGTTAGTATAAATAAATTCATTTTTGGATTTAAATTCTTGCATATACAAATGGACACAATAACTATGTTTACATTTAGTTCACTTTTATCAGCAGTCATACAACCTGTACTTCAGAACAGAACATCCACCTGAAGCTAAGCATGTTCAGACCCGGTCACTTCTTGGAGGGGAGACCATCTAGGAAAAGCTGCTGGAGAAGTTGTTGATGAGGCCAGGAGATGGCACTTAAGTTGTGGTCTGAAAGTGGACTACAATACTCCAGTGCACTGACGGGATAAATTTACTGTAAAAACAGAGCCATTCTTCAGATGAGAAGTAAAATTGAGGTCCTGACTCTGTTGTTATAAAAGATCCCTGGGCATTATTTGTAAAGAGTGCATCCTGATGTTCTGACTAAACTTCCCACCTCGGCCTAGTCATTCTGGCCTCCTAATCATTCGCTGTCTCCAACTGTCTAACTATCTCTCACTCCTTCACCACCAAACAGCTAATGTGTGGTGAGAGTACTCGTGCAAGATGGCTGACATCATATCCTCCAAGTGAATGCTATACAGTATATTAGTGGTGGTTGAGGTGGCTCCCAAATCACTATGTAAATTGTTTTGATCAGTGAGAAAAGCACTATATAAATGTAAAGATTTATTATTATTACTAAATACTGTATAACTGTTTACATTATTCTTCTCCTTTGGATTCAGCCATACAACTCCTAATATTAACAGGTAACAAGATTCAAAGCCGACTCAAGCATAGTCCATATTTCCTGAAAAAATTTGTTTTTTTGTTACACTTTTTCCCATTCTTTTTCTATATGAACAAATCTTAAACAACAAAACTACACTTTATTTAGTGACTTTGGACAATCTGTTATGAACTCCATAACAGAAAATGTGTCATGCAAAATCCTGAGAGTAACTTTGTTTTATTAATAGTAATTGCTGGTATTTTGCTACAAAATAAAACAAAGTCAAAGCTTTAGAAATGTAAACTACATTATAATACTACTACTCAGCGAGTCACTGTGATTGTTTCTAAATACAGTTATTCTGTTTCCATTGTATGTTATTTTATCTGCGGATTTTTGGTTTACCATTTGAGTCCATTTTTTTCCTCAGTCATACAGAAAATAGATGGCAAAATGAACAATGAATCAAAATTAGAGCACAATGACATCTGCAATATAAACAGTACAACTGATGAGTGCATCAGAGATTTAATCTATCAGCTTCAAGAATACAAAAGTGATATTAATAAAGGACAACATGACTGTAAAATTAATGGATGTTTGGGACTGGACATCTTAAAGGACCATCTGAAGAAAACCTGTAATAAAGAGGTGGCCACTGGAGGTAAGGCAACAACATCCACAGAAACAAAAGAGTCACACATTGAATTCACCATCTTCAAATGCTACTGTATAATAGAATGAAAACTAACTGCTTATAATATTGTAGCCCTGTTTATTTCGTATGTTAAAATTTTAAGGTGTATGTTAAGTTGCACAAATACTTATTTTTAAAAACAATCTGTAGTGGGTAGAGGGTGGTTGGAATACCATTTTACCAAACTGAAATAAACAAAAA
>NC_053162.1:127651238-127781238 GCF_016835505.1 Polypterus senegalus
TTAATTCAACTAGGAAACAAAGTTTAAAGGCTCTGGTGATGGCAATTCCTTGCAGTTCCAGTGGTTGGCGTGTAATAACACCTTTTCTTTTCCTCCCTCTGCAATCTAGAAGACAGGCCGTTTTTCCACCATTGACATTCAGATGTCTGTCCAACTGGGCCCAGCCCTCTCTGCCGGAAGTCCACATAATTGGAAGGTCCTCCGTTCTTCTGATCGGTCAGTGCATCTTCATTTAATGCTGTTAATCACTATTTTTTTAAAATCAGTTACACAGGCTTTTCCCACTGATGCCCTGACACTTCTTAGTGTGTCTTCTTATTCTTATACAGGATATATAAATTCAGCATGTCATCCTGTTTTCTCATTCCATAACGTCTCCAAGCCTATAAGAACTGGCATATGAGGAGGATACTTAATCAGTTTCTATTAAAGAATTTGAATCACATCTTATGAGGTATATAAGGAATAAAGGACCTTTTTTTGTTAATTACAGTGGCTTACTTTTTCTTCCACAAGGCAAAACAAGTATGTTCCATTAGTGGCAGTAATTCACTGTGTACTGAGAAAATGGCTACAATAAAAACCTGCCGCCACTGCAGTGATTCCAGGGCTTGAGTTTCACACCCCTGACAATCAAGCTTGAAAACAGGTGGGTAGCACTAAAAGGGTTGATACTAGAAATTTAAAGATGGAATGACCACTATAGACTGCATATTATAAATAAAACAAAACAATGGAAAAGACGACTCTTACAAGAGTTGGTGTTTTTATTTTATAATTTCCTTAAATATATGCATGTAAATTCATAATATTTACATCATTATTTTTGCATCAGTAAGACAATACAAGCTCAACATATACTAAGGACAATGACCCAAAAAAAAAACCAAAAAAAAAAAAACAACTCACCTTGACAAACTTGTACCATATTTAAATACATTTTTATGTTTGTGAAAAAAAGATACACAGAAAATTAAATGTAATGTAGTAGTACTGGTATCAAAGAGGTGCTCTTCTTCCTGTATAGTTTTGTTCTCAACAGTAAATACTGTAATTAATTTGATCATATTCTTAAATTAAACATAAACAAATCAAGTACTATAAATAAAGTGCCTGCTATATCCAACAGTTGCAAACTAACTGATAACTGTGCAAATTTAATACTTGAGTTTAAAAAAAAAAAAAGTGCAGCTGAATATGACAAGAGAAATGTAAATTACCTGTATAGAGGCTACACAGCAAAGACCACCACATTTTTAAAACCAAATGCCTCCATTTTTAAGAATTTATTAAGAATAAAAAAAAAAAAAACGTTTTGCAGCATTACTCACTAGCACTTTAAACAGCAATATGTTTTGTTCTTTCTAATGTGGTCTTTCAGTTCAAGTATACCTACAGGTACTTTTTGTTAAGCAAATGAAATAAATTAAATGACCAACAATACAAATATCTTTCTTTACAGAAGCAGACATAATTTAGCAACTAGCCACATGATTCAACCATTTGCATAAACCAGAAAGTTATGGATTCTACCAAAATCACTTGCTAGAACAAGCTGTTCTTGGAAATTATTCAAGTTTAAACCGTAATATTTCAAAACATATATTAAATGCATAAGTATTATGTTGGAAAAAATGGTGAAAAAAATAATGGGAACAGTTAAGATGATGTTCAAGATACTAAACTGTTATGTTTAAGACAAATTATTGAACATCACGTCAGCAATGTAAACAATACCAAAAACCAGATAACAAAACACTGAAGCGTGACATTTAGTAAAGACAGTATTGTTTGCATATATTGATTAGTTTCTAAGTAATTTCAAAAACTGTGCAGCTCCAAATAACTGGACATACCTTAGTGATTGCTGAAGTTTACAGACACTCAACAGAAAACCAAGTACGCTGTTAACATTTGCCCACAATTAGACAATGCTAAGCAGTAATATCACTTAGATTATTTTTTTTTACAAGAATTAATGTTAGAATAGTTAAAAAGTACAGTAGATAAGATATGTAATATTACTTGGATGAACTATGCCATTTACATTAGATCAAATATATAAAGCAGATGCTCTTACTATGTAGTGAACAAAATGATTTACATTACATTTATGTAATCACAATGCCAATGAATAAAGAACTTAACTTTTCTTTGCACAACGTTATATGCATTACAAGAATACCTTTCTTTTTCCAAATGATAATATTGTGAAAATGTGAGTTGTCTGTACATCTAATAAAGAAGAACATTTTAGTCAACTACCACCAGATAAAATACCAGAAATCAATAGTGATGGTTACTTAAAATATGTTCTCTTTTCAAAATGTAAAATAGTCAATGTATACTTGTATATCTACAGATTTTATATGCAATCAATCAATTGCTATTCCAAGGTGAACACAAAGAAATATTTACTAGATTTAACAGAAACAAATCCTTTAAAGACATTAATGTCTGGCATAGTATATATCCTACAATAAAAACATGTACTGAAAGTAATGCAACTCGTCGTTTTATCCTTCATCCTTTCTACAATTTATTTTATTTTGATAACTTATTTCAGTATCAAAATTTAACATGATCATGAAGTGGTTTGGTGTTAAACATTTAATATTTCACATTAGCTTCCAAGTGACCAAGACATTGGCTGTCACACTTAAAACACTAGAAGAGAGAGAGATACAAAATTTACACTAGCTATTAAAACAAATGTTAGAAAAGCAAAATTACACATTTTATTTTTCAAGACTCACAGATAAAAAGATATGTAATTATAAACTATCCTGAAGATGGAAAAATAAATACCATTGTTAAAAGAAAACCTACATAGAAGGAAATGTAAACTTTGCATTTAGAATGACAGATTCTTATAAAGTAAACTTCTAAAATATAATCTGTATATATGTTAAATGTTGCATTACTTTACAGGAAATTTTAAATAAAATCTCATAGGTATGAAGTAATACAATAGCTTTCATAATTCTGTTGATCAAATTAGCAGTGTTGATTTGGGTTATAGGGAGACAATTCTGTAGGATAGCTCGGAATACTATAATTTAGCATAAATAGAATAGCAAGTGATTGGACTAGTAAAACTCTAGATTTTGATTTCAGAGCAGATTGTTAAAGGACAGATGCTGAAATACATCTCAGAACTGGACCCAGCTGGATGACTGCTGGCTCTGATTAGAAGCTGAACTATAGAGAAAAAGAAAAAAAAAAGTTAAAACACAAGATGGAGTAAAGGCAGTAATCCTACATCCAAAAAGTGATTCAAAACATTAAAGGAGAAAGCATTAATGAAAAGACTCTGAAAGTTCTCCTACCCAAAATTCAGTTTATTCAAAATTCTAAAAAGGTTTTCCAAAATAATATTGGCATAAATATGCAGTATAAATTAAGTACACTTAATTCTAGAAGCAAAAGTCTATGGGAGTGAGGCTTGCTAGTGGGGTTGTGACATACATAAAATAAATACACATGTTAAGATTTAATAAATTCATTTCACTAACCAGTACGACTGAACTAATGGGTTTATTTCTATGAACATCAAATTGGTGTTTTTATTTGATGTGTAAAGCTGCTTAATAATGGTTTGCAAAATAATGAAGGTTTGTAGTATTTACTGGATAGGAAAAATGCAAATTTAGTTACTGGCTTTACTTATTGCCTGTACCTTGATGAACTAGAGAAATCTCCCCAAAGGTCAGTTGCTTGTGAAGATTCTGATGGAACAGAGCTAGGCATGTCCAAGTCTAAAAGAAAACCTTAAAATGCACAGAACAACAAAACAATTAGACATAATTGCATAGTGAAAATTGTATTTACAACATTTTCTTTTTTTTTTTAATCTTTCAGTTTCTTTTCTAACTTTTACCAGCAAATTTCTCAGGCAATGACAACATGCACAGTTCTGTAAGTACATATTTGTTTTCAACAATAAATGTCCCACCTGTGCAATATGGGGTTAATATATTGTTATAAAATATGCTTACGAAAGAAAGCATTTAGAAAAAGTGTAAAAAATGTGTAGATTCCACATCATGTCTACATTAGGTAATAATGAAAAATGATGCAATCCTAGGTGCATTCCTACATTTGACTTATACAGTGTATGAGCAAATTGCTTTTAATTTACTTTGCAACCAATATTTAAATTTCATGCTGGACTAACTAGATGTTTACTCGGTAACACTGAAAAAAATGGTTTTACTGTTCTAGTAACGTCTTACTTTTAGATCATGTGTTTTGTTTTTGTTCACAAAATGTTTGTTATTTTACTCTTTGTCTGTGGTAGCAAATTAGTCTTAAAAAATGCAACATTGCAAACAATGGATGATGTTAACTACATTTGTATCATGCATATATCCACCTTAATAAAAAGATTATTGTTTCTGTGTCCACCCAGTTCACTCAGTGATTCCAAAAGAAGGAGCATCACAAACATTAAAACTGCTTGTATGAATCCCATAATGCATAAATGTTACGCAAATGCGTCTATGTTGATTACTTAGATTTCAACCAATCTTATATCAGGAGTGCAGCTAGTGCGTGTGTGTGTGCACATTTTATATATTTTTCAGTTTCATACCTGTATTGCCTGGGCACTGGGAAGCATTGCCAGGAGCAGCAACTTCTGGAATGTGATTAGGAGAGACAGAAGACACAGGAGGAGCTATTTTTCCACCTGGGGGAGGAGGCAGAAGTCCAGGGCCCCCAGTACCTTGTAATCGTGGTTTAGGCCCATCTTTTTTCTTTGCTTGCTAAGGAAAGTTTTAAAAAGTAGAAATATTACTGACAAATATTACAGCAGCAATATGGCTTTATGGCATTTTTACATTTTTTTCATGACCTACCCAAGACATACAATCTTTCTAAGCCCAAGTTAAAGGAGTACTAAAACCAAAAATGATACTTATGTTACTTACCCCATGTAGTTTTGCAGCAATGGCCATACTTAATCTAACTAATACATCTTTAATGGATGCCATTATTCTTTGTTCCATCAAAGTTATCATTGTCAATCTATTATTAAAGTAATTAGTGACAGATTTGAATGCCATGAGGTATTATACATCAATTTTAAATGTGCCATTACTCCTAATTTCTTAGAAAGAATTCTGTCTTGTTGCTTTAGTCTCTTTATTTAAAAAAAAAAAAAAATCAACATGCAAAACTGAAGTCTTTCACCCTACTGACAGCAAAGAAAGAACTTTAAGTTATAAAATAGAGTATATCATAATATTATGGTTTCTCACAGGTTTTAAAGCTACCAACCAAAGCATTATGTAACAGACTCATAGAATTTAGTTGAACTGTCACACTGGGACAATACCTATACCTAAGAACAATACCTATTTCTTCCGACCAGGGAGGGGATGCATACCTTATCTCTCTACAGATGGCAAGGGGGCAAACGCCAAAAAAAAAAAAAATTAAATGGTGCAGAGGTGTCTGATTGCACCTTAGATTACCATGCCTCAAAATGAACAATCAAAAGGAAAGCGAACTGAAAAAGACTATATATCGTTTGCAGAAGCAGTCATTTACTGATAAGAATGAAATCACACAGCTTGGAGTTTGCAAAACTACAAAGACCAAAGCTAGTAGCTTACACAGTCAGTACATTTGGAGTCTGGGCATAAAGGCATTCAAACAAGCATATTAAATCCAGAGTAAAAACTGTGTTGGTGGAAAGCTAATGCCATAACACTGTTATGATGACACAATTAAGACAAACATTACAAATGTTTTCAAAATTTGTTTCTGCCAGAAAGCAGGAATTTGGTTACAGATGTTGCTTCATTATATGACAGTCCTAAAAACACTCAAAACTTAAATAAGGAAAATTGACTATCTGTGAATTACATACCTATTTTAAGACAGCTGCAAGAGAAATTGATGAGAAAATTACCTAATTCATAAAATAAAAAACAAGAAGTTCTAAATCTTTGAGACTTTTGTGTTATATCACCCAACGTGAAAGCTAAAATAGAATATAGTTATCCATCTCAGTTTTATATTGGAAACAGAATTGAACTGGCCTCGAATTATGGTTACCAAGAATTTCTCAAATTATTAAATACTATCTCTGCTACTCATCTAAGACAGGTTGAAATCTAAGTAATCAACAGACCTCAGCACAGACACATAATTCTTAAACTTCTAATCCGAGGACCCAAATAATAAAATCAATACCATACTTGGGCCCAAAAAGGGCATTATTATCATCATAATGACAGCAGAATCAAGAAGAAACAAAAAACAATGGCCATAATGTATAGTAGTAATTAAAAAGCCACTGCATAATTGGAATTTTACAGCTGATTTGTCACACTCACATAATACAATTTATTATGATATTAAAAGATTAAAATTATACATAAATTTACTAGCTCCAATTCATTATAAAGTAAGCTCTGTGCTCCTAGTTGTGTACACTGCTCAGACAAACTCACAAAAGGTTTACACTTAAAGAATTCAACTACTTTAAGATGCTTGAAAGTGTAGTGCTGTCTGATTAAAAAAATTACAAATCACTAGTCTATGCACATTCGTCTTTCACTTTTGTATTTAATTTTTAGTGTCATACCTACTAGAATGCTCAGAGGTAAATAATGAATTAAATTTGTAATTACAGAAAAAGACACTAAAACATATAAACTAGGGAAATGACAGCTAGCCTAAATAAGGTAGGGTTATAATTAAAATCAGAATTTGATTAGGGTGAAGAAGCTGCAGCCTCAGGAATCCCCCAGGACTGAACTCAAGAAACATTGATTTAATTTGTTCTTTATGAATAAACATGCTAGCGAGTATGGCACTGTTTTTGCTGCTGCCTTGAACATTTGGTTTTGTTTGCAGTGTTGTCCAATTTGTATACTGTTACTTGTAATTATTAGGATACAATTCTGGGAGCAAATTCCATAGAAAAAGGAGTTTTAAGCACTTAGAGAGCTATGGCAAAAAAAAAAAAAACCCAAAACATATTTACACATTTCTTTTATAGCTATAAAAACAATCTCATATACTACCAAAAAGCAGAACAGGAAGTCCCCTAGAACAGAACTTGTCTATTACCATGTTTACTTTTAATATTGTATACCACCATATTAAGATATTAATGATTTTCAAAAACAAACAAAAAAACAAAAACAATTTCACACCTTGAAATAATAATGTAGACCAAGAGTTCCCAAACTTTTTTGGCCGCAGACCCCTTTACCAAAAACTTTTAAAACCGTCAACCCCCTAGTCATTTACTCTACTTACTCAAATTAATAAATTTGTACAGTATTCAATATTAAATATTTCACTAGACATCAAACTTTTCATTTTAATCACTTGTAATTAATGATTGAAAAGATAAAAGGACTACGGAATATTGCATTCCAGAACCCCAGATAGATGAAAATCCATGAAGTAGAAACCATATGTTTGTTGGTTATTTTTATATATTTTAAGCCCTTATAAACTCTCCCACACTGTTAACATTATTAGAGCCCTCTAGACATGAACTAACACCCTTTAGTCAAAAGTTTAAACTGTGCTCCATGACAAGACAGAGAAGACAGTTCTTTCTCACAATTAAAGTATGCAAACATATCTTCCTCTTCAAACAATGCGTGTCAGGAGCAGAGAATGTCAGAGAGAGAGTCGCGACAGAAAAGTGAACAATCAAAATATCAATACGTGCTTTTGGGCTTTTAAGTATGCGAAGCACCGATAAAGCGGCATTTTTAGGAGCGTCCATATCTTTTAAGCAAGCGGCCTCTCTGCTCACACCCTCCATCAGGCGCAGAAAATGTCAGACAGGGTGTGAGACAGAGAAAAGCAAACAATCAAGCACTCTGCGGGAAGCATATCTTATATCATTGAGGAGTTTTAGTTAATATGTAATACATGCTTTGATTGGGTAGCTTCTAAGCCATCTGCCAATAGCGTCCCTTATATGAAATCAACTGGGCAAACAAACCGAGGAAGCATGTACCATAAATTAAAAGACCTATTGTCCAAAGAAATCATGAACCAGCGAAAAATCCGTGATATATATTTAGATATCCTTACATTTAAAATCCGCTAGAGTGAAGCCGCGAAAAGTCGAGCACGATATAGCGAGGGATTACTGTATCTTGTGCAACATTTAATATCAAACCTGCACTAACGAAAATTACAGCAAAAAATACAAGCAGGGTTTTTTTAATTTTTGACATTTATGAAATAAATATCCATCCATCCATTATCCAACCCGCTATATCCTAACTACAGGGTCACGGGGTCTGCTGGAGCCAATCCCAGACAACACAGGGTGCAAGGCAGGAAACAAACCCGGCAGGGCCAGCCACCGCGTTATGAAATAAATATGCAAATTCAAAATAAGTACAAATAGTCCAAGCTGTACTGTCTGCATTTCTTTTCTGGTTCAAATCATGTTATTATCTGAAGAAATAAAACTTAAACAATTTTGACAGCCCCTGTGATAAAAAACCAAATTGTGTACTTACTTGAAACAGAAGATTTTTGTTCAAACTCGAATAAACTGTGTCCTCTGATTTTCTTTTTCGTAGCTACTGCTCCTCAATAAATTATATTCAAAGTACAAATCACAAATAAGTACATGTTACATCAAAACAAACCAATTTATAGTGTTTTACATGACTGTATAAGACTGATAGTTTCTGCTAATATCGAATATCCGTTGTCTCGTCCCACGCGAGCAAGTGCGGACATGCAATGGTTTTCATGTCCACACTTGCTTTGATATGTTCGATAAGACAATTAACAGACATGTTTGCGCTGCATATAGTTTCATGCATTCTTACGTGACTCTTTTAATGACACATTTTACCTTTTCGTTCGCAAGTTTGGTATGTAATGTGTTTTTATTAAAAAAGTGTTTTTTTGAATTATATTACTTCTTAATTAGGCACCTTTTGGAATCATGGATATTTTGAAGTAACAAATAAATAGCAGTAGTAAGGGGTCTATTTTTGTTGTCATCGACCCCAATTTTTTATCGACCCTAGAAAGTTCAAATCGACCCCAGGGGGTTAATATCGACCACTTTGGGAACACTTGATGTAGACAAAGTAAATTAATGAAATACACAATAATCTTTATTCAATATTTTGCCACAAATAGAAAATATTTTTCTAACAAAGTACCACAAAATGTTGAAACACCTGCCTATTATTACATATCCTCAACCACCATGCAGTACTGTTTACCATTATAAACCTGTTATAATAATGAAACATTCATACCCCAATATTTAATGTGATTGTCTGTCCTTCTTTGAAGCCAAGGTCTAGTTTTGGACCTGCATTCTGGTTCTGAACCTCTTTAGATATCTCATTTTCTTGTTTTACCCACCTAAAAAAATATATACATTTTACAATGACAAACAGTCATAATGTATGCAAGTATAACACCACAATAAGCACTTTCTTACTAAAAGCATGGGCAGTCCCAGATATTTCAAGCCAACTTAACCAGCATAGGCATGAGCACATTTCCCACTGCCAACCTGCCACCAAATGCATTTATTTTGTTTTCTACTTTCACAATTGACACTGTATTAACTCACAATATAAGGAGTCCTCTTAATGCAAAGGATGGTAGAGATGGCATCAAACTTATTGATTGACCAGAGTACCCCTATTCCAAAGTAGGGTAAGGTTTGTTTTGAAGTGGGTAGAAGCCTATAGTGGAGACATTCGCTGTACCATCACAGGTTAGAACATCAGAACATTACAGAACACTATCTTACCCACACCTGTTCAGACAGAGCCATTTTAAAGACATTGATAAACCAAATGTGCAGGTCACTGAAATATTCAGCAAGAAATATTTAAATTCAAATTCAAAGGAATTGCCCAACCCATCTGTAAAGCTATGAAGCTGGATAGACCATTATACATCAACATCTTTAAGTGACATGTACAGCAGACTTATCCAAAGTGGATTTTGCAATGTGGCTTCTGGGGCCTTGTAAAGTCTTGCTGTAATTTGTATAAAATTTTCAATTTTGGTTTAAAATTGATCAAAAAAGGGCTTGAAATTAACAGCTGCCATGTTGCTTTTAACTCTGAAACATTCTGAACAGTTATTCAATAAACTGAATTATACTATCTCAATCCTATGTCTGAAAAGACCAACTAATGCAATGAATCTGTGTACAGAGCCAGAATTCTGACATGTTAAGGGATAACAATTCAGACTAACAGATAAAATAACTAAAAACAATTCAGTTCGGGTAATAAAAGTGTTAAACAGCCTTTTATCTCAGTTTCATTAAGCTGACATTTAATTACACAGCTTCTTAATGATTCCAAAAATAAGGTGTTAAAATTGGAACCATATTTTGAGTTTCAGAAGCCAAAAGCTGATGCAACTACTGTAAAACAACTCAATACCGAAATAGGATTCTTTATGTGTGCAAAGTGACATCAAAGAGAAAGTGCAATTTGCACACACACACAAAATTACTTGTGACTGCTGAAACATATTGAATGTGATCCAAAAGAAACACTGCAGTACAACAGATCAGATGTGTTGGACCCAGCCCAGCTTGACACTTTTGAGTATTGGGCACCAAATGAGTACTATGGGCAGGAGCCAGCAATCAAAGGACAGAATATGGGACTATAAAATGTCAGCAACTCCCCAAGACTCCAAGAAGCAGAGTAGGTGTTAACTGTGTATTATCCAAAGCAACTAAAAGAACACTGCCTTCATTGAAACAACTCCTGAAAATTATTGTTTCAAAGCTATGATAAAAAGCTATAATAAAGAAAAAAAGTCTACTTGATGAAGCACTGCAAGTTACCTTCTCCCACATCTAATTCAATAAAAAAAAAATTAAAACTTACCAGTAGTATTGGAGTCACTTACAGTAGAAAACAATTAATAAAATGTAAAACTTAAACATTTTGTTCCCCTTCTAAAATATTGCTACCTATGCAAATACATAGGCTGGGCCACTGAAGAGAAATTTCAAGACCACTGCAATGGAATAGGTTTTGAAAGCACTGATTTAGAGGATTCATTGATACAATTGATAACTTCTTATCTAATTCTACAGCAGCTTTGAATAGTTACTTGAATGGAAAATATTGTCATTTGAAATAGAATGGGACATCCTTTTCCCTGTTACAATGAGTAGATTAGAATTTTTTCCATTTGAACATTATGAGATAGTGATCTATGTATTACATGTATTTTAAAGATTTCTCCAACCACAACTAAATTTTGCCAAATATCTGTTTTCACAGAATGCCTAATACCCTTGTACATGGCTTCCCTCTTTTCACCATCATTTTTGAAAATTCTGAAAACATACAATAGATTCAGTGGTTTTTGTCCATAATCTCTTTACTACTAAGCACTTTACATTTCCTTTGCCCTGAAATTAAAGGCTGTAGGAAAATGTTTACCAGTTAAGAAGTGAGCCACTTTAATGTCCATTTTTCATTAGTAAAGAACTTTGACATACGTTTTAAAGGAATTGACAGACTCGCCCCTCAGGTATCTCAAAAATTCTCAAATAGTTGTGACCAGACCAAACTTGTGCATCAGTTAATGTCTCTAGGGTACCTTAACCTTGGGTTCTAGAACAACAAACTTAATTTGTAGCCGTCACCATGTGTTAAAAGCCATTCAAAGAACAGATATTAGAAGACATTTTACATCTTCAAGCTGGGCACCAAACTTCTTTTTCAATTCCACTGTGGTCATTCTGCATTCAGTGCAAGACTTGGACATTTCACTTGTTTCATATAAATTCCAAGTCTGATGGTTATATCTGAAACCTTATTTCAAAACATTGTCCAAATTGCTAAATTCAAACAGTTTTAGAGTTAGACTGTTTCCAGAGTTTTTTGTTGAGTAGAAACAAGGACTAGTACCACTAATGGTGTCATGCTTAGATGCTGTGGCTGTGTGCTATCCGACTCAAGAGTTTGGTTTTTCCACCCAGCCTGGATAAATACACCTATAGCCGGCAGGATATTTTATCTATCGGCTTACGGAGTCAGAGTTGCTCGACATTTGAGTTTCTCGCTCCACAACATTACGGATGACATCGCACGGACACCGGGCTTTCCGTGGATTACAATCCCAGCTTCGAGAAGCCAGCAGAGGCGCAAAGAACATAAACAAAAGAGGGGGTGCCAAGGCGGTGTACTAGCGAGGCTAGGAAGCAGCCACATAAACCACCGCTTCCAAGCATTTTCTCCTCAAATGTGATGTCTCTGGTGAACAAACTGGACGAGTGGAAGCTGCGGATTGCATCAGAAAAGATCATCAAGGACTGCTGCATCCTGCTGATCACGGAGACTTGGCTGAATCCACTCATAACAGACATGACTATCGAGATAGCAGGCTACACAGCACACCGGCAAGGCAGGACAGAGATCTCCGGTAAGAAAAGAGGAGGGGGGCTGTGCATTTATGTGAACAATAGTGGGTGCACAAATTCCTGCTGTGTATATAACACCAGATGCTAAAGCTAGCACAGCTCTGGAGTTTTTGCATGACACCATCAGCAGTAAACAGAGCATCCTTAGGCTGTTCACATCAATTCTGGGGACTTTAATAATGCAGATCTGAAAGCAGTTCACCCCAAATTCAATCAACACATAAAGTGTGCAACCATGGGAGTAAAAACACTGAACAAGCTGTACACAAACATCAGACAGGCCAATAGGGCTAAACCCCTAGCACACTTTGGCCAGTCTGAGCACACATCTCTGCATATACCCCTCTCAGGAAACAAGCTCCCACTATGACCAGGACTGTTACCATATGGCCTGAGGAGGCCTCCCAACAGTTGCAGGACTGCTTTCAGAGAACTGACTGGGAGGTTTTCAATCACCAAGACTTGGAGAACCATACTACGGTACTCCTGGATTACATCAGGTTCTGCACGGACAACGTCACCAGGGTCAGATGCATAAGTATTTATCCCAACGGGAAGCCCTGCATCGTACAGAAGGAGGATAGAGGACCATCTGAGGAGCAACACCACCAGGCAGGTGTGGCAGGGTGTCCAGCACATCACCGGCTACAAATCTAGCAACTCCTTGGCCACTGAGGGAGACGCTTCTGTGGCAGAGGAGCTGAACATCTTCTTTGCCCACTTTGAGGCAACACCAACAGCAGCTCCATCACAGCCACCTGTTCACAACAGCAACATAGCTCACAGTGGAAGGGTGTAAAGTGAGGCAGGTGATGAGGAAGTTGAACCCGAGGAAGGCTGCAGGACCTGACGGTGTTGCTGGACAGGTGCTGAAAGACTGCAGATCAACTGGCCGGAATCTTCACTAGGATTTTCAACCAGTCCCTGTCCCAGGCCACTGTCCCATCCTGCCTGAAGTCCTCCATCATTGTTTAGCTGCCGTAAAAAATCCATCACAAACTGTCTGAATGATTTCCGCCCAGTGGCACTCACATCTGTCATCATGAAGTGCTTTGAGAAACTGGTGCTGAGTCATATCATCACCTGCCTGCAGACCTGGACCCATTTCAATTTGCTTACAAAGCAAAGAGATCCAAGGAGGATGCTGTAGCCACAGCCCATCATGCTGCCCTGACCCACCTGGAGCAGCAGGGGAATTACACCAGACTGGTCTTTGTGGACTTCAGCTCGGCATTTAACACCATCCTCCCACAATGACTGGTGTCCAAACTGGCAGATCTGGGACTTCCATCACTCACCTGCAGTTGGATACTGGACTTCCTGTCTGGTTGCTCCCAGAGGGTCAGGCTGGGTCCCCACACATCCACTGCTCTCAGCCTCAACACCGGGATGCCGCTGGGTTGTGTGCTCAGCCCGCACCTCTACACCCTCTACACATATGACTGTGTCCCCACTCACCACAGCAACAAGATCATAAAGTTCATGGATGACATGACAGTGGTGGACTTATCTCAGGCAAGGAGGGTGAACTGGCATACAGGGGACGAGGTGGAGCGGCTGTCAGAGTGGTGCGAGTCAATAACCTGCTCCTCAACACCACAAAACGAAGGACCTTGTTGTTGACTTTAGAAAAACAAAACTGACATACAGCAACTCATCATTGGTGGGGCCTGTGTGGATACTGTCCCAGTGTTCAGGTTTCTAGGCATTGAGCTGGAGGATGACCTGACCTGAGCGCCAACACCAAGGAGCTGCTGAAGAAGGCACAGCATAGACTGTATTTTCTGAGAATCCTCAGAAAGAACCATCTCCCCAAAAATCTGCTCCTTGCCTTTTATCACTGTTCCATCGAAAGTGTGCTTACGTACAGACTGTGTGTGTGGTACAGCAGCTGCACTTCCTCAGAAAGGAAAGTGCTCTACAGGGTCATCAGGACAGCGGAGAGAACAATTGGTGGTACCCTCCCCACTCTGGAACAAATCTATACCTCCCGATGCCACAAAAAGCAATAGACATTTCACATAATTCATCATATCCCGGTCGTAACCTCTTCCAGCTTTTGCCATCGGGCAAGAGATACAGAGCAATGAAAACCAGGACAAACTACCTTAAAAACAGCTTTTATCCAAAAGCAATAATGGCCCTGACCTCAGAATAAAACTTCTCTATTTCATTCTCCCAATGTGCAATATAGACCCGTTAAGTCAACCAGTACAATTTGTATATTTTGTAAAGTACTTTTATTACTATTTGGTTTGTTATTATTTTCTGTCTTCTTGTCTTTTTAACTCTTTTGCCTCACACTGAGTCGACTACACCTGCAATTTCATTGCTCCTTTGCAAAAGTAACAATGACAATAAAGATTTATCTATCTATCACTTGTAAGATGGGTTGGCCAGATGACCACCTCTGGATGCAATGGACAACAAATCAATTTCTTTGATAATAAATAGCTGGGAATGTCAGAATCTAGGTCTGCTTTCTTGATCTCCGAATCTGCTTATGTGTTTTTTTGGCTTTATCCAACCTTTAATAGTTGTTGAAGGATTTTTTGGGAGTATAATAGTGTATTCTATACCAAAACAATACAGACTACATATATTAAAATGCAGAATGATACACAAAATATTTAAGGAGAGCAAAACAACATCATTGAGAAAATAGGTACCTCAAACAAAAAGTCCAAAACAAAAGATTGAGTCCAAAACAAAAGATTGATTATTGTTTTAGTAAGTACATTGCACTGGCATGGGTTTGGATGCGTCAATGGATGGATATTTTAGTGGATTTGGACATTTTAATTAAGGGAAGTAATTTAGTTCAAAGTATAGCAAAAACAAACAAATACATAAATATAAAATATAAATATAAAAGTTATATGTGGAGGAAACGTTTGATTTGGAATGGAATGATTTCTTCTCTTCGATTTTGATTTTAGAGGCATATAACACAGGAGAGATTACGTGGACTTTATTATAGTGACTGAAATGTAGAACTAGCAGACTGAAACGTTGAAGCAACATTACTTGAATTGCTTGACTTAGTTAAGGTTTAACAACTTGTCTCCGTTTGTAGCATTCTTGTTTAATTTAGTTAAGACTAAAAAAAATGGATTGCTTGATTTTATGTTTGTCAAAAGGTTTAAATTTGAAAGGTTTACTTAAATATTAAATTACTGAATGCTTTTAGAGTTTAATTTATAATAAGGATAACAAGGAGGCATGTCTCATTACTGGACAAATCTAATAGATAGGAAAATTAAATTAGACAATGAACTAGAGAGAGAATCTTTTTTTTTCCATCTGAGAATGACAAGCTGCTGCAAGTTTGCTTCTGGAGAGTTTCGTAACTAAGAAATGTGCTGGTTAGACAAAGAATATGGACCATTTTATTAAAACTGCTGCAGCTACAACAGTCTTTAGTACTTTAGTACTTCTGCCTTTGCATCTGCTTAAGGTATTATTAATTACACGGAGTAGAAGAACAGTTTGCCTTCACTGCTATTTTACCTGTGGTTTCTTGCCATGGGCATTAAGAAGCCCATTTTTAATTCCACATCACTAGAGGTGAGAGAAGACATTCTGAGTATTGTGTTGTGTCCCTTACAATATTCTTCCTCCTCCAGAGAGCCTGAATAAATCGCGGGGAGAAAATCATGCATACCCCTAAGTGTCAAGTACCTACATCACTGAAGCACATTTTAACAGGATGCTTAACCAAGTACTTGGGCAGCTGGCATCAATTCTGAAGCCGAGGCCAGTCAATACAAACATAAGGCCAAGGCTCTCCTTCAAAAGTCTGTACCAGCAGGCCAGCTCCGAGAGAGGCCTATAACACCAAAGGATGGAATTTTTTCCATCAAAGATAATGGTTACAACACTGAGCCAAGCTGGTATACATTGTACTTACGGTGTCATGGGAGGAAGGCGTTGAAGAATCACATGAGAGGAAGAACTTGAAGTACACTAAACTAACAGTAGAGGCAGCCCTTTCGAGATGTCCTGGGCTCATCAATGAAACCTCAAGGAATAAGGGTGCCCACCAGATGCTATGATGTACTAATCCTGTCCTGCTCCATTCTGATTGTTAATACCAATAAGAGTGCAGTCTTAACAAAGAGACTAAAATATCAAGTGCTACAAACTTTAATGTGTAGACTTTAAGTAGACTTGAGTAACTCCATAGCACTGCATCTTTGGTTTTGTTACATTGTATTGTTGCAATGGTTTTGTTAATGTTATGGTATATGTGTGCACCTGTAACTCTAATGAACTAAATTCTGTTGAACCAAATGCTACATTTTTTCTTTAAATATAAACACAGACAATGCTGTGCACACATACATATCAAACTCTACAACTTAACAGTGGCATTTCTTGCAGTAGTAGATTAGAATATTGACTACAACCTGACTTAAAGCTGCTTCTATAGAGTGACCAGGGAAAAAGCCAAACTGAAATTTCTCACAAAGGTTGCATTTTTTGAGTAAAATTTGAGTTGTAAAAATCAATTTTATCCAACACTTTAGATGAAAAAACTGTTCCATAATAAGATATTTAATACAACATACTTGAAATGGTCCTGCAATGCCACGTTGAAATCAAAAGCATCTCCTCTATCACTAAATCCAATTCCAATAAATGCACTTCGCCCTAAAAAAAGCAAAACAAGCATTGTGAAGCATAGACTAAATATCTTATGATTTCTGAATAAGTATATATTGTATATAGCATTGTTGGTTGAATCTACACAACTTAAAAATACAAATGAAGAATGGACAAGGTTTTACAAAATGTGGGTTATAGTGATGAAAATGTTAGAGTTAATTCTTTCCATTGTTGGATGTATTGTTCTTCTCCATCCTTGTGGTAGGGTATGTCACAGTGGGATATTTTTGAGGTTTAATTTATTAATTGCTTTTTGTTTTGTTTTTTCAGTAAGTTAACCCCTTTGGTTAACTGATGTAGGCACACACATGCACTTGCCATAAAGAGTTAATTTCCATTAAAATGCATGGAGACTACACAGCATCTGCTGGGGCTGGCCATGCAGATAAAAAAAGGAAAAAGTAAGAAAGAATTAAAAAAATTAGGAAAAATGGAAATTGAGAAGGGAGCAAGTGAGCACACACTAGACAAAGGTTGAGTTCGATGAAGCATGGCTAGAATTCTGTGCAGATTTCCAATGGAGGCGAGAGAGAGTGAAGCATTAACCAACTAAGAAAAGTAGGTACTTGAGATTAAATAAGGGAGCAACAAAGGCAGAAGGTAGCTGGTGGGACTAAAGGAATGGTCCAGAGGGAAAGGGAAGAGCTGTGTGCAAAGCCAAAAGAAGCTGCTGCTATGCGAGTTGGCTTGAAACAATTGTAGTTGTGTGCAAGTTGCCTGGGTCTTACCCAATCTCCCAGAAGGAACTGAAATGTGACACACTCCAGGTCAGTACCGTCCTTTCGATGTGGACTAGTGTTTTTTTTTTTATAAATGCACAGATTTTACTTACTTCTCTGGGAAGTGACTGTTTTATATGGCCTGTGTTTTAAATGAAGATGATTTAACTATTTATTCATCTCAGGACACTTGTTCTATGAAACACTGCAGGCGCTTGAATTCTTTGTTCTTTTAAATAAACACAATGCACTTTTTCATATTTTTAAAATGTTGTCTGTCTCCTCACTTACTACTGGTTCATCCTCAGTTTATGAAATACAAGATGCCCCAACAACAGATAAGACCAGGGGCTGCTGGCAAGGGGTGTCATACTACTTAGGCACTAGATCATACCACTTTAACGAAAGCATACATTTCACCTTAGATTCTGGGGGAACCCAGAATCTTGGCTCTGCTGTGGGGGCTAGGATATTACACACTGACATTAGAATGTTTTTTTTTATTTAGAAGAGAATAATATTCCACCAATTTTACAACTTTGCCTTCTTCTGGGGTTCGGGGTGAACAGAACGACACTGTCAGTGAATCAGTGGCAGCAACAATTTGTTGAATTGTTGGGATTATTGATGAAGATACATTAATCAATACAATCGTTCTTTAAACAAATATTTACAGAGTCAGGAATGTGATCATCTTTCTGGGTTTACATGGACCAGTTTAAAAGGTACATTATGGGGTCACAGCTTAAACCATAAGATTGATATGGCTGTACATTTATTTTGCAGTTGGAAGTCACTAATGTGGAAGGCGAAGTTTGATATATGCCGATTCTAGACACTGGTGCAGCCTTTATAAATGAGAGACTTGCCATGGACAGTGTGCTTTTGAACATCCACCAATAATTCTTTAATAAATGTGGATTTCTGCCTGGATGTCCAACCCTTTCACTCTCCTGTTCATTTATTTTATAACATTTAAAACCTCACTTGACTTGAAAAAGGAATGTGACATCTACACAAAACCACTGATTCACTAACTAGAGTGAAAGCCTCATAGAAGTTAAAAATCAGACATGCTTGTAATGTAGGCTGTACTTCAAACACATGAACATTATGGTAGCAAATTTTCTTAATTCTTCTATTTGTTTAGGCCATTTGCTTAACAGCATGCATTCTTCTGTTTAAAACATATTGATCAGTAATTTGTTTATATCAGTAAAACAATCATCACCTCTTAATGTCACTATTTTATATGATAGACTCAATAAACTCAAACAGAATTAACATTTTCACAAATATAGCTGTATTACAATTAAATGTAGCCAGTTTCATTGATATGATTAATAGCAAACTATAAAACAAATATTGCATGTAATAAAAATAAAGTGTGTAAAATTATACACCCACCATTTCCATCCTGAATTGAATAACAAAATATCGACTGGAATCACTGACAGTCTCCACAGCAATACCAGGGTATTGATCAACTGGTGCTTGAGCAAACAGTTCACCTACAAAGAGACAAGAGACAGTGGTGGCTCTCTGACTCAGGATCAGGACTGGTAACTCGAAGGTTGCCAGTTCAGATCCTGGCAGTGACAGAAGGAATGCTACTCCATTGGGCCCTTGAGCAAGGTCCTTGTCCTGTAATTGCTCCTGGGGCACTGTATAAATAGTTGACCCTGAGCTCTGACCCCAAAACCCTGTGTGCATCTGGAGAATAAGTTGGGGTATGCGAAAAAGACAAATTCTAATATATATAATTTTAAATTAAACATACATAAAACAAGTTTACCAAGCATTACCTTTAATGTCCTCTTCTAAACTAATAGAGAAGGATCATTTATAACTATCTCTACCTCTTTATACAGCATCACTTCTAACATTAGCTCTTTTGTAATAATAAAACAGAAAATATTAAGATTTCAAAGTAAATTATAAAATTAACTTTTACAACTAAACAAGAAATTCTTTGCTTGATTTTAAAGATAATCTGGTCATATTCCCTAGACAAAGTTAGTCATTTACAACATTTCTTTTATCTGATGCATTGAAACAAGTACTAGCCTTACAGGTTCAGTCTAAACCTAATCCATTTAGCCTTTTCAAACAGTTTCATTCTGCATTTTGCACTATAGAACAGCCTTAATGACATTCTGATATCTTCCAATGTAGGAAATGTTATTTAGATTTAGATGTAGCTTTTGACAGTCACCACACAATATAAAAGTTTGACTCTAAGATACTGTGCTTTAATTGCTTAATTCATGCTCGATTGATTTCAGTATATACAGAAATGTGATGATTGCACTTCATAATTACACTCTTAATGTATACAATACATGGTATGCCTCAGCATTTGCTTAATATGATGCTGCTAGAAGATAGAGGAAATAAAAACTAAATATTCAATTTCTCTACATATGAACTAAGTAGCATTTGTGTGCAGATGAGACTCCACTTGATTTATCACTATCACACAGTAAGGCTTCTTAAAACGTTGTCTCAAGTTAAAACCCTAGCTTAATAATAATTACTTGCTTTAAAATGTAGACAAAATACAAATTTGGTTGGTTGGTGAGAATGTAGCATCTACCTTTTAGCACTTATAATTGTGCAGTATCCAAAGCCTCATAACAAATACAGAGAAAAGACATTACTATGAAGGATGCAAATAAGTAAACCCATGCATTTATATTAAGTAGACTTGACAAAAGCAATGCTTCAACTAAAGAATGTTTAAATCATTAAATTTCTCTCTTTCCTTCAATTCAAAACACTGCCATGATTATCCTTGCGTGGATTATCATAACTTCTGTCCTCAAGACTCTATATCATTTCCAAATAACTGTAGGGCTAACTTTAAAAATCCTCTAACTGAAGAGTTTTATTATTAGAGTGGTCAATTAACACGTTCACCTTACAAAAGACTGTCGGCACACAAGTATAGCAAGTTGTTTTAGCATTTAAGCTTTTTTGGGAAGTGAACATTTAAAATGCCAATATTATTTCTTAAATTTGGCATCATTGCTTTTAAATCTGATACAAGACTTTTGAAATTTATTATTGGATTGTTCAGTGGTTGATAGCTAGACTTGGATTTTTGATATCAATGCCTAGGATTTTGAAATCAATATTTTTTACTTTGGTAATGCATGCAGTTTTAAAGCTTGCAAGATGGACAGTCACTTCAACCAACTGAATAAAAGTGTCACACTGCGGTGCCCCTTAAAAGGTGCATCTGCCCTCAACATAAACTGTAGACTAATGGATATCCATATTTTAAGGCAGTTTACTTCTTATAAAAAATCTCTCCATCAATGAACAACATAATATTGAATTGTTATTTAGAAGAGAATAATATTCCACCAATTTTACAACTTTGCCTTCTTCTGGGGTTTGGGGGTAAACAGAACGACACTGTCAGTGGATCTGTGGCAGCAACAATTTGTTGAAATGTTGGAATTATTGATGAAGATACATTAATGAATACAATCATTCTTTAAACAAATATTTTACACAGTCAGGAATGTGATCATTTTTCTGGGTTTACATGGACCAATTTAAAAGGTACATGGTGGTGTCACAGCTAAAACCACAAGATTGATATGGCTGTACATTTATTTTGCAGTTGGAAGTCGAAGTTTGATATATGCCCATTTCTACACACTGGTGCAGCCTTTATAAACAAGAGACTTGCCACGGACAGTGTGCTTTTGAACATCCACCAATAATTCTTTAATAAATGTGGATTTCTGCCTGGATGTCCAACCCTTTCACTCTCCTGTTCATTTATTTTATAACATTTAAAACCTCACTTGACTTGAAAAAATGAATGTGACATCTACACAAAACCACTGATTCACTAACTAGAGTGAAAGCCTCATAGAAGTTAAAAATCAGACATGCTTGTAATGTAGGCTGTACTTCAAACACATGAACATTGTGGTAGCAAATTTTAATAATTATTCTATTTGTTTATGCCATTTGCTTAACAGCAAGGCATTCTTCTGTTCAAAACGTATTGAAGAGTAATTTGTTTATATCAGTAAAACAATCAACACCTCTTAATGTCACTATTTTATATGATAGACTCAATAAACAGAATTAACTTAATTATTTTCACAAATATAGCTGTATTATAATTAAATGTAGCCAGTTTCATTTATATGATTAATAGCATACTATAAAACAAATATTGCATGTTATAAAAATAAAGTGTGTAAAATTATACACCCACCATTTCCATCCTGAATTCGAATAACAAAATATCGACTGGAATCACTAACAGTCTCCACAGCAATACCAGGGTATTGATCAACTGGTGCTTGAGCAAACAGTTCACCTACAAAGAGAGAAGAGACAGTGGTGGCTCTCTGACTCAAGGATCAGGACTGGTAACTCAAAGGTTGCCGGTTCAGATCCTGGCAATGACAGAAGGAATGCTACTCCATCGGGCCATTGAGCAAGGTCCTTGCCCTGTAATTGCTCCTGGGGCACTGTACAAATAGTTGACCCTGAACTCTGACCACAAAACCCGGTGTGCATCTGGAGAGTAAGTTTGGGTATGCGAAAAAAAGCCAAATTCCTATATATATATATATATATAACAAACAAACAAACCTGTATATGGCGAATAAAATAATTTTGAAATTAAACATACGCAAAACAAGTTTACCAAGCATTACCTTTAATGTCCTCTTCTAAACTAATAGAGAAGGATCATTTATATAACTGACTATCTCTACCTCTTTATGCAGCATCACTTCTAACATTAGCTCTTTTGTAATAATAAAACAGAAAATATAAAAAACTTCAGATTTCAAAGTAAATTCTAAAATTAACTTTTACAAACAAACAAGAAATTCTTTGATTTTTAAAGATAATCTGGTCATATTTCCTAGACAAAGTCAGTCTTTTCCAACATTTCTTTTAGTATGATGCATTGGAACAAGTACTAGCCTTACAGGTTCAGTCTAAACCTAATCAATGTAACCTTTTCAAACAGTTTCATTCTGCATTTTGCACTATAGAACAGCCTTAATGACTTTCTGATATCTTTCAATTTAGGAAATGATATTTAGATTTAGATGTAGCTTTTGACAGTATTCACTACACAAAGTAAAAGTTGGACTCTAAGATAATGTGCTTTAATTGCTTAATTCATACTCTGATTTCAGTATATACAGAAACGTGATGATTGCACTTCATAATTACGCTCTTAATGTATACAATTCATGGTATGCCTCAGCACTTGCTTTATATTGATACTGCTGGAAGATACAAAAAACTACTCAATTTCTCTGCATATGAACTAAGTCGCATTTGTGTGCAGATGAGACTCCACTTGATTTATCACTATCACAGAGTAAGGCTTCTTAAAACTTTGCCTCAAGTTAAAACACTAGGTTAATAATAATTACTTGCTTTAAAATGTAGACAAAATACAAATTTGTTTGGTGAGAATGTAGCATCTACCTTTTATTAGAATTGTGCAGTATCCAAAGCCTCATAACAAATACAGAGAAAAGACATCACTATGAAGGATGCAAATAAGTAAACCCATGCATTTACAGTGCATCCGGAAAGTATTCACATCGCATCACTTTTTCCCCATTTTGTTATGTTACAGCCTTATTACAAAATGGATTAAATTAATTTTTTTCCTCAGAATTCTACACACAACACCCCATTATGACAACTTGAAAAAAGTTTACTTGAGGTTTTTGAAAATTTTTAAAAAATAAAAAAATTGAGAAAGCACATGTACATAAGTATTCACAGCCTTTGCCATGAAGCTCAAAATTGAGCTCAGGTGCATCCTGTACTCATGGCTGTATTAGCACAAAAGGGTGCTTCTACTAAATACTGAGCAAAGGGCCTGAATACTTAGGACCATGTGCTATTTCAGTTTTTCTTTTTTAATAAATCCGCAACAATTTCAAAAATAATTTTTTTTGTCTGTCAATATGGGGTGCTGTGTGTACATTAATGAGGGAAAAAATTAATTTAAATGATTTTAGCAAATGGCTGCAATATAACAAAGAGTGAAAAATTGAAGGGGGTCTGAATACTTTCTGTACCCACTGTATGGTAGAGTGGCCAGACTGAAGCCACTCCTTAGTAAAAGGCACATGGCAGCCCGTCTGCAGTTTGCCAAAATGCACCTGAAGGACTCTCAGACCATGATAAACAAAATTCTCTGGTCTGATGAGACAAAGATTGAACTCTTTGGTGTAATGCCAGACGTCACGTTTGGAGGAAACCAGGCACCATCCCTACAGTGAAGCATGGAGGTGGCAGCATCATGCTGTGGGGATGTTTTTCAGTAACAGGAACTGGGAGACTAGTCAGGATAAGGCTGTAACATAACAAAATGTGGAAAAAGTGATGCGCTGTGAATACTTTCCGGATGCACTGTATATTAAGTAGACTTGACAAAGCCAATGCTTCAATTAAAGAATGTTTAAATCATTACATTTCTATCTTTCCTTCAATTCAAAACACTGCCATGATTAGCCTTACGTGGATTATCATAACTTCTGTCCTCAAGTCTCTATATCATTTCCAAATAACTGTAGGGCTAATTTCAAAAATCCTCTAACTGAAGAGTTTTATTATTAGAGTGGTCAATTATGCATTTCAGATTGCAACTTACAACAATGAATATTGGGATTTTGATCATAACATCCCGGACAATCAGTATTTATGAGATTAAACAATACCTTAAAAGGGTGGGGTGGTCAGCTGCTATAGGTCAAAAGACATGTTCACCTTACAAAAGACTATCGGCACACAAGTATAGCAAGTTGTTTTAGCATTTAAGCTTTTTTGGGGAAGTGAACATTTAAAATGCCAATATTATTTCTTAAATTTGGCATCATTGCTTTCAAATCTGATATAAGGCTTTTGAAATTTATTATTGGATTGTTCAGTGGTTGATAGCTACACTTGGATTTTGATATCAATGCCTAGGATTTTGAAACCAATTTTTTTTTTTTTACTTTGGTAATGCATGCAGTCTTTAAAGCTTGCAAGATGGACAATCACTTCAACCAATTGAGTAAAAGTGTCACACTGCGGTGCCCCCTTAAAAGGTGCATCTGTCCTCAACATAAACTGTAGACTATTGGATATCAATATTTTAAGGCAGTTTACTTCCTATAAAAAATCTCTCCATCAATGAACAATAAAATATTGAATTGTTACAGAAATGTTTCAATGGGTATGATGTCATAGTAGGTTCAAAATAACGAAGAAAAATGTGGCGATACTGCAATCTGTGAGTCTGTTAACAGTATAGCAGCAAATTTTGTTTCCACATGCAGCGACAGACACTTCAGTAAGATCACATATTCCTGAAAATAATCTCTACATTTTTAGTTTCCACAATAACTGCTTTCTAAAGGTGCGATGAACAATTTCACTGGAAGTTCTTATTCATACAATCAATTCTGTACAACCTTTCACAATAACATCTGTTTTATGTAACAATGTATACACATGTACACCTAATGTGTTAATACTTCTGTATGTAAAGCTACATTTGCAAATGCACTAGTTATGCTAATGCTCCAGGCAAATGGAACTAATGTTAAGAAGATGAAATTTGGCCTTGGATTCCACCCCGTTTCACAATTTGATATTAAAGTTTCTGTATTTTAATATCAACATTTTAAAAACTGACATCAGGGTTTAGTAACTCAACATCATGGTTGCATTCAATAATATGTATCAGGGGCTAATCTTTGATAGCCAGCTCTGAAAATTATCACCAGCATTTTATAATTTAATATCAACCGTTAGAAACTGGATACCAGGTTTTAAAAATGTTATATCCTCAATTACAAAATTGAATAATGTAGTAATTGAGTGTAAAGCAGGTAAACATTTCAACAGTACATGAGATGTAAAGTTTATTACCCATGCTCTAATTTTGATAAACATTTCATTATTCGTTTTCAAAGTTGATATTCCTAAAATTGAGATCAAATGATGAAATTTGACTACAAATTAAAAAAAAAAGACACTGGACAAGAAATTGATTTTCAACTTTTAAAAGCAGATATCAAATTTTAAATATTTCCTGAAACAATTTTTAAAAGTGCCATATCAGCATAAAAAAAACATTTAAATAATTCACTCTCACAACTGATTAAGATGTGTCTGTCATGCTAACTGTAAATGTTGTGTTCAATATCCAAATTCAAAATATTGATATCAAAATTAATACAGATATACACTTTAAAGACACGGATACATGCAATATCAGTGTCTTGATACCAAAAAGGTGATTACCAGTAAATGGTGATTAAATAATAAAAAGTCTTTCCATACAAGAGGTACATTTCCTTCAGAAAGTATGTTAAATTGTTCTTGCGCTCTGACCCATTGCCAATTGCTTTACTATTTGTTCACTCTGATGTGTTAATGATGTACAATTGTGCAGTGTTAACCATATTACAACTGTAAATCTCTACATACTTTCTGATTTTGTACTCTGAGAAGTTAAGCAAAATGACACCTTTTATTGGCCAACTAAAAATATCACAATATGCAAGCTTTAGAGGCAACTCAGGATCCTTTTTTAGGCCCTTCTTACAACTTCCCTGAAGGGGCCCCGAGTTGCCTCGAAAGCTTGCATATTCTAATCTTTCTAGTTAGCCAATAAAAAGGTGTCATTCTGCTTAACTTCCCACTAAATCCATAATGGCTTACACGGTACAACACCCTAGTACTCTGAGAAGAATAAACAAATCGAATATTTTATTAATAATTTAGAAGCAAAAGATGTCTACCTATTTCAGAAACATTATGATTTTAATGTATGTACTATGTAAGGATTTTGACTGTGACAAGTTAGCATACCATAGATAAACAATTTTTGTATTTTACGGGGGGCAATGGCATGCACTGAAGCAAACTAACACTGCACATGTGCAATCTATAATAATTCATTACATTTGTATAGCGCTTTTCTCAGTACTCAAAGCGCTATCCACACAGGGAGGAACCGGGAAGCGAACCCACAATCTTCCACAGTCTCCTTACTGCAAAGCAGCAGCACTACCACTGTGCCACCTGTTCACCAAGAATGTCATTGTGATGAATATTAACTCATACCAAAATACATTACAAACCCCCAAACAATTTCTTAAATGGTATACCTGAAGATTTGTCTTCCAGTTTAATAAATGCCACTTTTCCTCTTGCAGTAACTCTCATTCGGCCCTTCCAGTCAGGTTGTTCCAACTTCCAGTCCGCTGCTCTAAAATATGAAATGCAGTTTCAAAGTCTCAACCAGAAATCTGTAAAATTCACGTTAATTTTAAATATTTATTCCCCAAAACTGAAGTACTGAATGTTAGATTATCTATAACTTAATTGACACTTCTCTGGTGAAGATACTGTAAATTTAAAGGTAAATAGATAAAGAATTCAACATAATGTAAAACAGAAAAAATATTACATAAGTGAGAAATTCAAATTATACATGTAATTAGGGGTGGGACGATAAAGTTCCCATCACCATTAAAACACATTCAAATCATTTCACCATATTTTATATTGAAACATAACATGTTTGAAACTGTTATTTAAAAAACAAAAAGTCACAGATGTTTTAAACTATTTGGTTTAATGTCAGAAGTTATAAGAGTCAAATTAAAAATTACTCACATAAACAGCATTTATGTTCCGTATGCAATAACCACAAGTAAATATATAAAATGAAAATTTTATCAATAGCAAAACACTAAAACAAACAATTCAAATATGCAACTGCTAACATCAAAAGATAGCAAATGTAAACAAATCAAATGAGCAGCAGTGATTTTAATCTTTTCATAAAAGACAAAGTGGCATGATCTTCCAAATGAGCTGATGTGAAAATGTAAACATATGCTTTGTCTAGTTTAATCTGTGACTTCTAAGGAGAGACAATATCCCCACCTGGTATTGAACAGTCTCTCTGATGGTATACCAGTTGCTGAAATGCATAAAGGCTTCCCAGCAATCTTGGTAAGATGAGGTAGCTTTGATGCATGGTCCTTCCACCTCAGCACTGGTTTCTCTTCTTGGATGTCAATGAAAGAACTTAAATTCATGACATTTATAAATTGAGCAAACCTCGAGATCAGTTCTATCTGTGCCTCTACTAGTTACACATAGATAATAAAACTTAGCACAATACATTCGATTTCAATGATGATGTTCATTCAGATGGTTGATTTACAGTAAAACTATTGTCTATCCAAAAGCCCCTGTAACACAGAATTTATCCATAAACCTCCAGTGATTAACTGGCACATTTTTGAGGACCTTAATATACGAATACAGCCTTTCTGGAAGGCCTATGCTGCGATATTGCAATGCAAGTAACAAGAGAAAACTAGACATGTTTCGTCACAGATTTTCATTTATAGTCACTGTCCAATGCTTCGTGTATCAGTATCCAACAATAGTCTCCCAGCATAGACTGTCTCCACTTTCCCTGGTAGCATTTCTCCCTTGTTCACAATGTCTTGGTGAAACCTTTCACTATGGTTTGTCACTAACGGAGCGAACTTTGCTTGTTCGTTGCCTTAAAGGTTTTCATTAACCCAAGTTTGATGTGCACAGGTGAATAAAATATGCTCTTCGGATCATGATCATGTGCAACATTCTTTTGCCCTGGAACCAATTTCCTTGCTTTCGGCTGTCAACAATACAGTAATCCCTCGCTATATCGCCGACTTTTGTGACTTCACTCTATCGTGGATTTTAAATGTAAGCACATCTAAATATATATCATGGATTTCGCTGGTTGCCGCTTTCTGGACAATGGGTCTTTTAATTTAGGTTACATGCTTCCTCAGTTTGATTGCCCAGTTGATTTCATACAAGGGGCGCTATTGGCGGATGGCTTAGAAGCTACCCAATCAGAGCATGCATTACATATTAACTAAAACTCCTCAATGCTATAAGATATGCTTCCTGCTGGCGCTTGTTTTGTTTGCTTCTCTCTGTCTCTCTCACTCTCTCTGCCTGGCGGAGGGTGTGAGCAGAGGGCTGTTTACACAGTGGCTGTTTGCCTAGAAGATAGGGCGCTCCTCTACAAAATGCTGCTTTATCAGCGGTGCTTCTGTATACTTACGTATTGATTTTTTGATTGTTTGCTTTTCTTAGGAGCGCACTCTCTGACATTATCTGCTCTTTCACGGTGCTCCTTTGAAGATAAGATATGTTTGCATTCTTTTAATTGTGAGAAAGAACTGCCATCTCTGTCTTGTAATGAAGCACAGTTTAAGCGTTTGACTAAAGGGTGTTATTTCATGTCTAGAGGGCTCTAATAATGTTAACAGTGTGGGAGAGTTTATAAGGGCTTAAAATATATAAAAATAACCATACAAACATATGGTTTCTACGCCATGGATTTTTCACCTATGAGGGGTTCTGGAGCATAACCCAGCGATCAAGGAAGGATTACTGTATTTAGAAGGTCGTAAACAGGTTTTCTATGCTCTAACTGCGAAAATATTGATTTATAAATAAAGAATCCTACTTTGGAAATTCATTTATCGCGGCAGAGTCTGGAACGGATTAACGCGATAAGCGAGGGTTGACTGTACTTGGTGTATCCAAGCTGCAGAGTTAAACTGCAACCACCTTCAGATCACTGAATATATTCCACTTGTACCTAAAGTACTAAATGTGTTTTAGCAGCTTCTGCATGTTCTCATACACTCCTTCTTATGAGCGGCATGTCTGACGGGCATGGAAAAATAGGTATCACCAGTGTGCAGCAAAACAGCATGCAAATTTAATGATGAGTCAATAAACAGTTGCAATTCCGTCAAATCAGCAAAAAGCAATCCATTAATGTCATTGGAAGAAAGTCGGACTTGTCTAAAGAATTTTGTCAAAGTGGTGGACAAATAGTGAAATTTTTGCACCTGGTGACAACAGGATCCATTCTTGCAACCTTGATACAAGTAGTTCTGCTGGACTCTTCAATAAATCCAAATCTCTGACAACATCATTGAGTTCTGTCTGGGAAATTCAATGAGAATCACTGGATGTTGATGTGTCAAAATCTGGATCGTCAGTAACTGCAGCAGCTTCCATCTGCATTGGCTCGTCCATATCTGCCTACTTGTTCTCATCCTCCAGCGTCCACAACTTTGGCGGTTTTGAAGCAGGAAAACTTTTGTTGTGTTGCACTGGTCTCATTACAGAGGCAAGGTTTAAGTACTCAGACTTCTTCTTCTTGGAAGAAAATCCTAAGACATCATCATGCAGAAGTAACAATCAGTTACAGGATTCTTCTGCTCCTTTCATATAATTGGGATGGTAAATGGCAGGAAATATAAGCCCTTTCAGTCAAGCTAGCAGACTGGTAGGCCAAGATACACAACAATTATGAGCTCATACTTTGTCCTGGTCACAAATTTTGCAACCAAACTATAACTCATATGGCTTTTTTATGAGTGCTGTCATTCTCTGTTTCTGTGCTTTGAAAGTGAGCTGACCACGGATATTAACGAAATGTGTCACTGGTATTGCGACAACGGCGCAACATTTCAAAAATAACAGTTTTATTTCTAATGTAATGACACAGACATCAGTTAGAAAGACTGCAGCAGCTACTCAATGCTATTGCTAGGTATATATAGGGTTGCATTGCCATGGAAACAAGTCATAGTCTTGAAGGCGCACTTGAGCATGCCTGGGTGTGCCCAAGCACACATGATCAGACAGATTTTCTTGCGGTATTTTAGCTAACGTAGTCTCTCATATAAACTGCATTGGTTAAAATATAATGATTATGAAAAACATCATGAGTTACTTCCATGCAGCTAACCCTGATGACTATGTGACACACCTCGATTTGAAAATTTCATAATTTATCTCTCTATTATAAAATAAAATCTTGGGGAAGCAACACTAGGGAGACCAGACGTGATCTTCTCGGTAGAAAACTTGAAGTCCCGTGGCAGAGACACAAACTGGCAAAAAGGACAGTGGCTGTACAGGCTTTAAAATGATCGACGGGCAGAGCGATAGCAGCAACAGAAAGACAGCAGATGATCCAATGGCATCTCCTTAGCATGCGTTCAGCTACACCCCCTTCAAAATGCGAACAGCGTTATACGTCCTGCGAAAGAGATTTAACCACACCGGCACGGAAATAAAGGACAAGTATTGTTTTTACAACGTCACACGAGACACGGCAGTGACCCATCATTTAAAACAAGTCCACGAACATCTAACCTAGCAGTTGTTGGATTGCTTTTGACAGACACGAATCATGTGCTCCCAGCTCTTACAACAATGACAAAGAAAAGCACCAGCAGCAGAAAGCCAGCAGATGATCCGACCGTTTCTCCTTTGCGTGCATTCATCCACCCTATCCTTCCGCCCTTCCTTCCCTCTCTTCCCTCTATAACGCGAGCAGCAGAGACACGAAGTGGCAAAAGGACAGCTGCTGTACAGGGTGGTCCAGATCTAATTATGCAGATCCAGATCGTCTGGATGACTTTGATTTACGCAGGGACGATTCCAGTTCGTGCGGCGATTCTTCATGTGCGTCAGTTAGCACACTTGATGGTCTGGGATTTTTGGTGATTTTCTATGTAATGAATTTAATAAGTTATAGTGTAATGAAAATTGCATAATTAGATCTGGACCAACCTGTACAGGCTTTGAAATGATCAGGCAGCGAGACAAGCAGCTCACCAGCAGATGATCCCTCGGTGTTCTCCTTAGTGTGCGTTCAGCGGCGGTAAACCAAACACAGGGGTGGGTGGCGAAGCGAGCAGGAGCAGAGCCCCTAGTTTAATAAAAACAAGTTATCTCTGAGATCAGCAACACAAAATCTATCTGCCACACAAGAAACTATGAAGGAAATAAAAATCTTCTAAACCAGTGCAGGGCTTAAAATCAAATGTTTTTGAAATGTGGGGGTCCCAAAAATTTAATACAAAGTAATTTCAGACTCAATGGGGGGGGATAAAAATGTGGTTGGGGAGTCAAACAGCGTAAAAATATTTTTATAATATTTCAGCCATTTTTTTAATGTCACAACTTATTCTGTTTACAGAAATGTATAAAATGTTGACCAAGGTTATCCGGCAGTCTTTCAAATAGCTCATTGCTATGTTTTTAACCTTGAACAATCTTTTCATATTGCAAAACTGTAAGATAAAATACACTGAGATAAAAAGTATTTTTTAGATTTTTTATCCACACTATATTTCTGTCAGAGTATAATTTTCTACAGACTTAAGGCAACTGAGCACTCACAAATACTGTGAATGTTAAAGAAATTTGAGATATTTAGTTAAAATATAATTAATATACCCTTGACTTAGGTAGGGCACTAATGAAGCCTGTTTAGCACTACAACTTTACAGAGCCAGAATATCCAGTTAATTAATGTCTTACGTCTTTTTCCTGGGTATGCCAGTTTTCATCCAACATTCCTAAAGCTAATGCTGAAATATTAATTGCATTTTTATGCTTACTGTGATAAACCTATTGCCACATCAAATATATAGCTGTGATAAACTTAAGCTGCAATTAAATTAGACAAATAACTGAAATACAAACTAAAAGGCTAAGAGCAGAGACTCTTTCACATATGTGTAACTTGAAGAATTATAGAAAGACACAAGTCTTCCCACTGTATCTTTAATTTCGACTAATTCAAGATTTAAAATGTCCAACTGGGAAATAAATATAGCCAACAGTTTAGTTGCAGGGTGTCTACATGGAGATTCATAACACACAAATAGGTTATTGATTAACATACTTACTATTTAAGAAGCAATATTTGATTATTTTAAAGTAATATTGTTGGCAAAATAATATAGATCTATACTAATAAAGGCAAAGCCCTCACTGGCTCACTAACTCATCACTAATTCTCCAACTTCCCATGTAGGTAGAAGGCTGAAATTCGGCAGGCTCATTCCTTACAGCTTACTTACAAAAGTTGGGCAGGTTTCATTTCAAAATTCTACGCATAATGGTAATAACTGGAACCTATTTTTCTCCCACATACTGTAATGGACTTTAGCTCAATGGCGTGGGGAGCTGCGTGTCACATTATCACGCCTCCCACATAATCACGTGAACTGACTGTGAGCATGTGCGTAGAAAAGAAGGAAGAGCTTCCAAAGAGCTGAATAAAAACGCATACAAGCTTATTCATAAGTGCAGCTACTGCGGAAACAAAGCAGTGTAAACAGTAAGGTTAAATTAAGTTTATGGACACGCTCCGCTGCTGTTTGTCATGCCTTAGTCGAATATTTTATTGAGAGATACAAGTTTAATGAGAAGACACAAGATATAAGCGAGACTTTGGATCACTTTGTTTGAGTTAAAATTGCTGTAGCAAGAAACTTGGAAGTGCGGGTCTTAGCTAACATTAAATAAAGCCATGGACATTGCAACAATCACACAAGAGAGTGCCTTATATGAGCAGGCAGTCAGCTAAAGAAGGGAATCAACAAATATCTATAATCGTTATAAAGCGAAGCCCGGATTAAATAAAGGAAATAGGAACCTGAACAGTAAAGTAAAGTAAGTCTCAAATAGCTACACAATAACTATAGCAATCGTAATAAATGAACAATAAAACAGTACAGAACCCTGAAGCAAGGAGAAAGCAGACGGCCTTATACGGCGTTCGTTTATAAAGCAACGGAGAAGCTGTGTGAAGGCAGCTACACAAAAACAGCAGCGCCACACTCTGAATGTATTCCTTGCATCACCATTCTACCCTCTGATCTCCCATTTCAATTCAAATGCCTCAAATTTCCAGTAAGGCTCTGCTTTGTGATGACAATAAGTCTCAGGGACAGACCCTACAAAAGGTTGCCATTAATTTGAGGCAACATTGCTTTCTCCTGGACAACTATCGTTGCATTCTCAACAGTAAGCTGAGTGCACAGTTTGGTCATATTACAACGGAGTGCTGAAATGACAATGTGGTATACAAAGAGATCCTTAACAGGTAGTTATTGGGAAAATTTTCCTCAGTTTAAAAGGTTTCCTTTTCTTCTTAATAAAAATTTAAAAGCAGTATTTAGGTAAGCTGCGATTTTGCTATATATATCTTTATAATAAAAGGCAAAGCCCTCACTCACTCACTCACTCATCACTAATTCTCCAACGTCCGTGTAGGTAGAAGGCTGAAATTTGGCAGGCTCATTCCTTACAGCTTACTTACAAAAGTTGGCCAGGTTAAATTTCAAAATTCTAAGCCTAATGGTCATAACTGGAAGGTATTTTCTCAATTAACTGTAATAGAGTTGAGCAGGAAAGGCGTGGGGGCGGAGTTTCATGTGACATCATCACGCCTCCCCGTAATCCGTGAACTGACTGTCAGCAGAGGCGTAGAAAACCAGGAAGACCTCCAAAAGTGCATAAGAAAACATGCATTATATAATTGAGAAGGCAGCGAAACAATAAGAAGCGAGTGACATATACTACCATATTCATGAGTGCTGCTACCTCGGAAAGAAAGCAAGGTGTAAATCTAAACTTTAAATTAAGTTCATAGACAGGCTACCCTGGCGTTTCACATGCCCACAGGTAATGTGGGATACAAGTTTAATGAGAGGGGCGCGGGATATAAGCGAGTTTTGATCACTTTGTAACCAAGTTAAAATTGTAGGTAAAGGGGTGTGCTTATGCAAATTCAGAGACTGTGTTTGTGGGGATTGACAGTTAAAGGCGGGTGCGGAAGTCCGTCATCATCTCCCCACCCATTCATCTCATTTCGGTCTGAGCTGAGCTCCGCGGCTAACGCCGTCTTCCGAAGAAACCGTCAGACTGCCACCAAATACAGAAAACTCCACAAGTTAATACACGCGCTGTCTACAGTTTCTCCACACTGAATCCTCCAGGCACTACTTACAAAAGGTCACATTGACAATCGTGTTACGTTATTTTAAAATCTTTCCTTTTCTTAGCACAAGCACAGCTGAGATGCTTGATGCATGTGCTCCATAGCGTTAAAAATAATGCATTTAATCACACTTTGCATTACAAGCAAGGGAGCTTTGTCAATGCATGATTTCCTGGTACACCGATTACATTGATCAGCGCGACGCGATTCATTTTACCCTCGCACCACCTTAGTTTGAGAAGAAGTATGAAAAAATATGAGGTTAACACAGAAAAACAGATCACCAATTCAAGCTTTATGAATAATCGATTCACCATCAATAATTGTTTTGGTAAAGCCATCCTCCTTCCATTTTATAATTTTTCCGCCACTAGCCATGATTAAATGAGCGGTAAAAAGTAAGAGCAAAGCGAGGGTGACTTATTTTGGCAGGCATATATATGACAGCAACACTCATGACAATGTCAATCATGTTACGTTATTATTAAAATGTTTCCTTTTCTTTTCATTACCTCTTTAACACACTACTCGCTGCAAGCGGGTATTTTGCTATATATACAGTATATATATACAGTATATATATATATATATATATATATATATATATACAGTATATATATATATATATATATATATATATATATATATATATATATATATATATATATATATATATATATATATATATATATATATATATATATATATATATATGAATGACCTCAAAGAGACTTTTGATATCATGAGCGTGTCTGCAAAACTGGGGTCTCCTGCCCAGCAAAAGTGAGCAACCAGCACGCGTGCATAGCTGTGCTGGCCTTTGAGATCTGACTGCGCTTCTGCCTTAAGTCAAAGTGAGCACTTTTAATTTTTTCATCCTCCCCGCTGCTATAGCCCAGACAAGTGCAAACACGGGACCCCTTTCTACACCACGGCAAAATAATATTAAGGCGATTCACACTTTCTTTTGCAAGTATCGATTATGAGGTCCTCAGCTCGGATTATGAAGACACGCACAGGAGTGGGCGACGGACAGTGCCATCACAGCCGATTAATGGCAGGGACGTCTCACCAGTCTACACAAGACCCACGACTGTCCCCAAGAGGCGATCATAGCGTCACGAACACATCTCTCTATACTATATAAAAGAAAAAGGCAACTTTCCTTTCTTTACACCTTTTTCATTTTATCCCAAACCAAAGCCTTTGCAGTGTTAAGAGAGAGGACACAAAACAATTTTCTTTAATTGCTGGTAATACCGATAAGGCACATTACCAGAGGCAGAAATTTGAGCGTTCACATAGAAAATGTAATTTCTATACCACAGCCGTCGTGTAGCGCCTTTCAAAAGGGATCAACTACGAGAGATGATCCATATACATTTTAGCTGCTGTTAGTACTACTTACCTGTTCTGTTATACCGTCTTTAAAATGTACTTTACCCAACCACTTTCGAGTAGTGCTCAATGTACCTGTACTTCTTAAAACTATAATGTTTTACTGTTTAATAACTAATAGACTATATTTTATTATTTTTCCCTTGCACTCAGTGACTATAAACATATATATATATATATATATCTGTGTGTGTGTGTGTGTGTCTATGTAAGTATATGTATGTGTATATATATATATATATATATATATATATATATATATATATATAGGTTTTATATCGAAATTCTACGCGTAATGGTCATAACTGGAAGCTGTTTTCTCCATTTACTGTAATGGAGATGAGCTTGAAGCGCTGGGCGGAGTTTAGTGTGACATCATCACGCCTCCCGTAATCACACAGTACATAGAAAACCAGGAAGACCTCCAAAAGCGCTGAAGAAAACATGCATTATATAATTGAGAAGGCAGCGAAACAATAAAAGCGGCGAGTGACATATACAACCATATTCATGAGTTCTGCTACTTGAAACAAAGCACGATGTAAACCTACACTTTAAATTAAGTTCATAGACAGGCTTCGCTGGCGTTTGTAATTTAGTGCCTGCCCATATAAGGCCGTCCGTCAGCGGCAATCCAATAGCAAACTCCACTAAATATTCACGGGTGAAGGACTGTGCTTATGGAGAGGAAGATGAGATGGTCAGGGTGGTGTTTGACACAAACTCAGCGAAACTGCGAGAGAAAGGACTAAGGTAACATTAAATACAGCCATGGACATAGCGAGATGGCACCAGCACAGCTGGGAACCTTGATGCATGTACACGCGGCTCCGTGAACTGGCGCGTGCACAGATAAAAGCAACAGTTCCAAAGGCTGAACAAAACCGAATTACACAATTGAAAAGGCAGCAAAAATATGAAGGCGTCTGATACATACAAGCATATTCATAAATCCAGCTACTGCGGAAACAAAGCACGGTGGAAAAAGTCAATGTCCGCTAAAGGAAGACAGTGTAAAAAACCCGTGCATGCAGTGTGTCAGGTCTCAGATAAAGAAGGCAGCGAGCTGTTTATTGATGCAGTAAAGCGAATCGATGAATGAAACCTGTCATCTTTACAGCGATTGACAAACACGGAATGTAACTTGAACACAACACATCCTACAAATACGAACCTGATTGAAAGAAATAATGATAATCAAATCCTTGATGACAGCAACACTCAGTAACACTCACAAAACAAATACTGTATATTGACAGTCATGTTACGTTATTTTAAAATGTTCCCTTTTCTTTTCTAGCTTTTTAACACACTACTTCTCGCTGCGATCGCGGGTATATATATATGTATATATATATCCCGATCTACATACTCGAATAATGGATACTTTATTAGCCATCAATGATTGTTTTGGTAAAGCCATACTCAGTGTATTCATTAGATGAGCGGTAAAAAGTAAGAGCGAGGGAGGATGACTTATTGAGGCATGCAGGCTGTAGTGCTTGCGTCAACTCTATCTGAATTGCGCGATCACATTTGAAAAAATATATCTTTTCAAGTTCTATTTAGTCCATATGTGTCAAACTCAAGGGCCGCGGGCCACATCCGCCCGGCGTGTAATTATATCCGCCAGCGAGATCATTTTATATACTGTATTATTGTTATTAATGGCCGGGTATATGAAGCGCTGGTAACACAATAAACTACAGATCCCATAATGCAGCGCTTCAGCTGCCTTGGCCGAACACTTACCGCGTTAATCAAGTCTAGCTTATGATGCTGCAAGTTATTGCGAAGCTAGCTCACGATGCTGAAGAGAAAAGTTGATTCTGAAAATAGAGCCTTTAAAACCGATGGGAGGCTGAGTATATGTTTACTGAACCCGTGTGTCTCATTTGTGGAGCTAATGTGGCTGTAATTACAGAATTTAATCTAAGACGGCACTATGAGACAAAACATCAGGGAGTTCTGTGTTGTGGAGATTCTCAGGATGGATTGCAGGTGCTCATCAGTGAGGCTGAAAGACCTGAATGCAATGCAGAAGATACAGAAAGCAGAAGAATTAAATAAGAATCTGACACTTCAGCGGACGTTTTTACCCGTGCACAATCACAAAGTGATTTCAAGTGAAGTTGCTTTTATGGGAGACACAAATGCACCAGTGCACCTTGCCCCACTTTCCCTTGCCAAGGAATGTTAAACCAAGTCGTCACTACGGTGTTCCCAAATCGCACTTTGCTGATAAACTGGCGCACTGAGTTTGCGCGGCGCTTTGGTGACTTTGAAGAACAAAAAAAGTCCGTCTACATGCGGCTCGAACCTTGTGCATGTTTGGTAGCACATATCTGTGTGAGAAGCTCTTCTCAGTGATAAAGACTAACAAAACAGCACACAGGAGTCACCTCACTGATGAGCACCTGCAATCCATCCTGAGAATCTCCACAACACAGAACCTCACAACAAACATAAACGAACTTGTTACCAAAAAAAGATGCCAGGCGTCCAGCTCTAAAATGACATATGAGCAAAGACAACTGAATGATTTGATTTGTTATTGCTGAAAGGAACACATTTTATTTATATTTCCAGGTTTTGTTATGCAGCATGTTCATATTTGAATTTGTATAATTTTGACAGGATATATATTTTATGGAGAGCAAAATCTTTTGGGATATTTAAAATCTAAGTTTATTTTTATATAAAATTACATATGAGTAAAGAAATTTGAATGTTTGTTCTTTTAACGTTTACCTTATTTCTAACTTGTATAATTTAGACAGGATATATTTTATGGAGAGCAAAATATTATAAGTTGTTTAAGGTTTGAGTTGATTTATTCAGGAATAATATTCCTGTCTGTTTTACCATTCCTACCAAAGATATTTCTGTCGACTAAATAAAAATTCCTTCTATTTAAAATTTAAATAGAACTTGAACAAATCTGATAGTTCATAATATCCATGCAGACTTGCACATAAGAGGGAGTTATCCGTTTTAACAAGCAGCGTATTGCACTGATACAAAATAGCTGTGTGTGTGTGTGTGTGTGTGTATATATATATATATATATATATATATATATATATATATATATATATATATATATATATATATATATATATATATATATATATATATATATACTAGCAGAATACCAGCTTGGCAGTGGAAGTAGTGTGTTAAAAGTTATGAAAAGAAAAGGAAACATTTTAAAAATAATATAACATGATTGTCAAAGTAATTGTTTTGTGTATTTGGCAGCGTCACAAAGTTTTTTAGTCTAGCTGCATCAGAAAATGTACCACACGTCTGACACGCCTCCTTTTACTGTTTTCTCACAGCGTGGATTGCTGCTGTCATATATACACACACACACATACATATCTTCATATCTACACCTATATATATACATATACACATATATATATATATATATATATATATACACATATTATATATATATATATATATATATATATATACACATACCTATCTACATCATATATACACACACACATACATACATACACACAAATTATATATATGTGTGTATGTATGTATGTATGTTGCGTGTATGTGTGTGTATATATATATATATATATATATATATATATATATATACACACACACACATACATATATATATACACATACATATACTTGTGTGTATAGCTTTTATATATGTGTGTGTATAGCTTTGGTCACTGAGTGCAAGGAGAAATAAAAAATATAGTCTATAAGTTATTAAACAGTAAAACATTAAGCGTTTTAAGAAGTACAGGTACATTGAGCACTACTGGAGTTGGGTAAACTACATTTTAAAGACTGTGTAACACAACAGGTAAGTAACTAACAGCAGCTAAAATATATATGGATCATCTCGGTAGTAAATCCCTTTTGAAAGGCGCTACACGACGGCTGTGGTATAGAAATTACATTTTCTATGTGAACGTTCAAATTTGTGCCTCTGGTAACGTGCCTTACCGGCATTTAAAGAAAATTAGTTTTGTATCCTCTGCAGTGTTAAGCGAGAAAGGCTTTGGTTTGGGATAAAAGGAAAAAGGTGTAAAGAAAGGAAAGTTGCCTTTTCTTTTATATAGTATAGAGAGATGTGTTCGCTGACGTTATGATCGCCTTTTGAGGAAGTCGCGTGGGTCTTGTGTAGACTGGTGAGACGTCCCGCCATTAATCGGCTGTGATGGCACGGTCAGTCCTCTACTGTGTCGCGTGTCTTCATAATCCGGGTGAGAACCTCATAATCATATCGTGCAAAAGAAAGTGTGAATCGCCTTAATATTATTTTGCCGTGGTGTAGAAAAGGGTCCGTGTTTGCACTTGTCTGGGCTATAAGCGCAAGGGGAGGATGAAAAAAATTAAAAGTGCTCACTTTGACTTAAGGCAGAAGCGCAGTCAGCGTCTCAAAGGCCGGCATAGCTGGACTTTTGCAGGCAGGAGACCACAGTTTTGCAGACACGTTCATGATATCAAAAGTCTCAGCGCTCTTTGGAGGTCATTCATATATTATATATATAGCAAAATACCCGCCTGAGCGGAGAAGTAGTGTGTTAAAGAAGTAATGAAAAGAAAAGGAAACATTTTAATAATAACGTAACATGATTGACATTGTCATGAGTGTTGCTGTCATATATATGCCTGCCTAAATAAGTCACCCTCGCTTTGCTCTTACTTTATTTACCGTTCATTTAATCACGGCTAGTGGCGGAAAAATTATAAAATGGAAGGAGGATGGCTTTACCAAAACAATTATTGATGGCGAATCGATTATTCATAAAGCTTGAATTGGTGATCTGTTTTCTGTGTTAACCTCATATTTTTTCATACTTCTTCTCAAACTAAGGTGGTGCAAGGGTAAAATGAATCGGGATGCGCTGATCAAAGTAATCGGTGTACCAGGAAATCATGCATTGACAAAAGCACCCTGTGCTTGTAATGCAAAGTGTGATTAAATGCATTATTTAACGCATTATGGAGCACATGCATGAAGCTTCTAGCTGTGCTTGTGCTAAGGAAAGATTTTAAAAATAACGTAACACGATTGTCAATGTAACCTTTTGTAAGTAGTGCCTGGAGGATTCAGTGTGGAGAAACTCTATAGAGACAGCGTCATGAATATGGTAGTATATGTCACTCGCTTCGCTTCTTATTGTTTCGCTGCCTTCTCAATTATATAATGCATGTTTTCTTAAGCGCTTTTGGTGGTCTTCCTGGTTTTCTACGCTACGTTGACAGTCAGTTCACGTGAGTACGTGGAGGCGTGATGATGTCACACGAAACTCCGCCCCACGCCATTGCCAGCTCAACTCCATTACAGTTAATGGAGAAAATACCTTTCAGTTATGACCATTAGGCGTAGAATTTGAAATGAAACCTGCCCAACTTTTGTAAGTAAGCTGTAAGGAATGAGCCTGCCAAATTTCAGCCTTCTACCTACACGGGAAGTTGGAGAATTAGTGATGAGTGAGTGAGTGAGTGAGAGTGCTTTGCCTTTTATTAGTATAGATATACTCAAACCCATTATGACAGCAGCAATCCAAGCTGTGAGAAAACAGTAAAAAGGAGGAGGTCAGACGTCATGGTACATTTTCTAATGCAGCTAGACAAAACAACTTGGCGCTGCAGCCAAATACACAAAACAATTACTTTAACAATCATGTTACATTATTTTTCAAATGCTTCCTTTTCTTTTCATAAATTTCTTTAACACACGACATCGCTGCGAAGTGCAGTTATTTTTCTATACAGTGGTGTGAAAAACTATTTGCCCCTTCCTGATTTCTTATTCTTTTGCATGTTTGTCACACAAAATGTTTCTGATCATCAAACACATTTAACTATTAGTCAAATATAACACAAGTAAACACAAAATGCAGTTTTTAAATGATGGTTTTTATTATTTAGGGAGAAAAAAAATCCAAACCTACATGGCCCTGTGTGAAAAAGTAATTGCCCCATTGTTAAAAAGAACCTAACTGTAGTGTATCACACCTGAGTTCAATTTCCGTAGCCACCCCAGGCCTGATTACTGCCACACCTGTTTCAATCAAGAAATCACTTAAATAGGAGCTGCCTGACACAGAGAAGTAGACCAAAAGCACCTCAGAAGCTAGACATCATGCCAAGATCCAAAGAAATTCAGGAACAAATGAGAACAGAAGTAATTGAGATCTATCAGTCTGGTAAAGGTTTTAAAGCCATTTCTAAAGCTTTGGGACTCCAGCGAACCACAGTGAGAGCCATTATCCACAAATGGCAAAAACATGGAACAGTGGTGAACCTTCCCAGGAGTGGCCGGCCGACCAAAATTACCCCAAGAGCGCAGAGACGACTCATCCGAGAGGTCACAGAAGACCCCAGGACAACGTCAAAGAACTGCAGGCCTCACTTGCCTCAATTAAGGTCAGTGTTCACGACTCCACCATAAGAAAGAGACTGGGCAAAACGCCTGCATGGCAGATTTCAAGACGCATATAAACCACTGTTAAGCAAAAGAACATTAGGGCTCGTCTCAATTTTGCTAAGAAACATCTCAATGATTGCCAAGACTTTTGGGAAAATACCTTGTGGACTGATGAGACAAAAGTTGAACTTTTTGGAAGGCAAATGTCCCGTTACATCTGGCGTAAAAGGAACACAGCATTTCAGAAAAGAACATCATACCAACAGTAAAATATGGTGGTGGTAGTGTGATGGTCTGGGGTTGTTTAGCTGCTTCAGGACCTGGAAGGCTTGCTGTGATAGATGGAACCATGAATTCTACTGTCTACCAAAAAATCCTGAAGGAGAATGTCCGGCCATCTGTTAGTCAACTCAAGCTAAAGCGATCTTGGGTGCTGCAACAGGACAATGACCCAAAACACACCAGCAAATCCACCTCTAAATGGCTGAAGAAAAACAAAATGAAGACTTTGGAGTGGCCTAGTCAAAGTCCTGACCTGAATCAATTGAGATGCTATGGCATGACCTTAAAAAGGCGGTTCATGCTAGAAAACCTCAAATAAAGCTGAATTACAACAATTCTGCAAAGATGAGTGGGCCAAAATTCCTCCAGAGCTGTAAAAGACTCATTACAAGTTATATAAGCGCTTGATTGCAGTTATTGCTGCTAAGGGTGGCCCAACCAGTTATTAGGTTCAGGGGCAAATAGTTTTTCACACCACTGTATATGTATGTATGTATGTGTATGTATATATATAGATATATAGATATATATATATAGATATATATATAGATATATATATAGATATATATATATAGATATAGATATAGATATAGATATAGATAGAGAGAGAGGGAGAGAGAGAGAGAGAGAGATTATATTTATATATATATATATAGATATCTATATCTATATCTATATATCTATATCTCTATATATCTATATATATCTATATATCTATATATATCTATATCACAGTGACACAACAATTACATTGACAATCATGTTACGTTTTTTTAATTTTTCCTTTTCTTTTCATACCTTCTTTAACACACTACTTCTCCAAAGCCTTGGTATTCTGCTAGTATATATGTAATGCTCAAGAGAATTAAAGGAACATTTTTTAATCAGAGTATAGCATAAAGTCAATGAAACTTATGGGATATTAATCTGGTCAGTTAAGTAGCAGAGGGGTTGTTAATCAGTTTCAGCTGCTGTGGTGTTAATGAAATTAACAACAGATGCACTAGAGGGGCAACAATGAGATGACCCCCAAAACAGGAATGGTTTAACAGGTGGAGGCCACTGACATTTTTCCCTCCTCATCTTTTCTGACTGTTTCTTCACTAGTTTTGCATTTGGCTACAGTCAGTGTCACTACTGGTAGCATGAGGCGATACCTGGACCCTACAGAGGTTGCACAGGTAGTCCAACTTCTCCAGGATGGCACATCAATACGTGTCATTGCCAGAAGGTTTGCTGTGTCTCCTGCACAGTCTCAAGGGCATGGAGGAGATTCTAGGAGACAAGCAGTTACTCTAGGAGAGCTGGAGAGGGCCATAGAAGGTCCATAACCCATCAGCAGGACCAGTATCTGCTCCTTTGGGCAAGGAGGAACAGGATGAGCACTGCCAGAGCCCTACAAAATGACCTCCAGCAGGCCACTGGTGTGAATGTCTCTGACCAAACAACCAGAAAGACTTCATGAGGGTGACCCAAGGGCCCCATGTCCTCTAATGGGCCCTGAGCTCACTGCCCAGCAGCATGCAGCTCGATTGGCATTGCCATAGAATACCAGAATTGGCAGATGCACCACTGGTGCCCTGTGCTTTACAGATGAGAGCAGGTTCACCCTGAGCACGTGACAGAAGTGAAAGGGTCTGGAGAAGCCATGGAGAACATTATGCTGCCTGTAACATCATTCAGCATGAGCAGTTTGGTGGTGGGTTAATGATTGTCTGGGGAGGCATATCCATGGAGGTCACACAGACCGCTACAGGCTTGACAAAGGCACCTTGGCTGCCATTAGGTATCAGGATGAAATCCTTGGACCCATTGTCAGACCCTATGCTGGTACAGTGGCTCCTGGTGCACACAATTCCTGGCCTCATGTGGTGAGAGTATGCAGGCAGTTCCTGGAGGATGAAGGAATTGATACCATTGACTGGCCACCACACTTTCCTGACCTAAATCCAATAGAACACCTCTGGGACATTATGTTTTGGTCCATCCAATGCCACCAGGTTGCACCTCAGACTGTCCAGGAGCTCAGTGATGCCCTGGTCCAGATCTGGGAGGAGATCCCCACAACACCATCTGTCATCTCATTAGAAGCATGCACCGATGTTGTCAGGCATGTATACAAGAACACAGGGGCCATACAAAGTGCTTCGTACAATTTTGAGTTGCTGCAATTAAATTTTGGCAAAATGGACTAGCCTGCCACATAATTTTTCACTCTGATTTTTGGGCGTCTTTGAATTCAGGGCTCTGTAGGTTGATCATTTTCATTTCCATCAAGCGATGTGGCATCCTTTCATTCCTAACACATTACCCAGTCTATATCAGTATAGATATCCAGGAGGATTTCTTTTTCCCATTGAGATCTGATGTGTTTTCAAAGTGTTCCTTTAATTTTTTGAGCAGTTTATTTATATATATATATATATATATATATATATATATAGACAGCAACACTCATAACAGCGACAAAACAATTACATTGACAATCATGTTATGTTATTTTTAAAATGTTTCCTTTTTCTTTTCATAACTTCTTTAACACACTACTTCGCCATGCGAAGCGGGTATTTTGCTAGTGTTTTATAAAGTAGATGCTATTGCACTGTGTTAAAACATTGAGGCCCACATAATATGTGCAGACTCTGATGTGGTAATACATATGTTAGTTAAATTATGGTGAATTTTGAATGAGTGCAGTGCTGTGAAAGTTTTTGTTTTCCTTTTTTAAAGAACACTGATATTTTGTTTCACATCTTCCAAATACTGATGTTTATTGTTCATTACTACGTATCTCTTCTTAAATGTCATTCCATACTTACACATTATGAAGTCACTATGAAGAAAGCCTTCAAATAAAGCATTACTGAAATTTGTCACATTATGTTAATGTTCTCTATGCATGGTTAAGTAGTCTCTAAAAAAAGCCACCACTTCAATTATATCAGTGCACACCAATTCATCCATCCATTGCCCAACCCGCTATATCCCAACTACAGGGTCACGGGGGTCTGCAGGAGTCAATCCCAGCCAACATAGGGCGCACGGCAGGAAACAAACCCCGGGCGGGGCACCAGCCAACCACAACACTAATTCAGGCAAGATAAAAATGATACAGAATCAAATCTGTGCATTGTGAATCAGAATAAATTGGGACATCAGTGCAAATACCCAAACCTAAGGAGTACCATGCAAAGGTTTAGGCAGCCCAAGATATTAGATGTCTCAGACCTTACTTAGCTCGTCAGAGCTATGGCTTATTCACAGTCATCATTGGGAAACCCCAGGTGATGCAAATTGCAAAGCCATATAAATTTTGACTCCTCAAACCTTTTTCCAACAATCAGCAATCATGGAATCCTCTAAGCAGCTGTCTAGCACTCTAAAAAATACTTGATGCTCACAAAGGTGGAGAAGACTACAAGATATCAAATCATTTTCAGGTAGCTGTTCCATCAGTTTTTGTAATGTTATTAAGAAATGGCAGTTTAGAAAACTGTCTGAAAGAAATGCTCTTTGGATTGCTAGAATGGCAAATAAAAACCCCACGTTTGACTACAAAATAGCTTCAGGAAGATTTAACAGACCCTGGACTGGTGATGCACCTTCATAGCAGAGTCAGCAGAAGAAAACCTTTCCTGCATTCTAGCCACAAAACTCAGCACCTGAAGTTTGCAAAGGAACCTCTAAACAATCCTGATGCATTTTGAAAAGAAGTCTTGTGGACTGACGAAGACAAATTACACCTTTTAGGCCATAATGTGTAAAGGTTTGGAGAAAAAAGGGTGCAAAATTCCAGCAAAAGAACACCTCTCTAACTGTTAAGAATATGGGTGATCGATCAGATTTTGGCCTTGTGTTTTAGCCAGTGGCACAGGGAATGTGCCATTGGTAGAGGGAAGAATGGATTCAAATAAATACCAGCAACTTCTGGAAACAAACATCGCACCATCTGTTTTGGGGTGGGTTATAGTGCATAGGTCCTACAACAAGATAACCTGAAACACACTTCAAATGGCGCAAAGTGACAGTTTTGCCATGGTCCTCACAGTCCCCCGACCTAAACATCTGTGAATAGATGTCAATAGAGCAGTGCATGAAAGATGGCCCAAGAATCTTGCAGAATTAGAAGCCTTTTGACAAGGATGAATGGGCTAAAATACCGCAAAGTAAGAACTGCCTACAAAAAGTATTTACAAGCTGTGACACTTGCCAAAAGGGGGTGTTACTGACCACGTTGGGTGACCAAATATTTGCTTCAGGCTCTTTTAATTTTTTTTGGCATTTTGTACCTGTGATTGATAGAAATAAAAATGTAACATTGCTTCATCTTTAACTTTATGCCTTCATCTTTAACTTTATGCCTTTTGCTGATCAGTTCATTTTCTGCTCACTTTACTATTCACAGTCAGTGTTCTCCCCAGAAATTTTTTCCAGCCGGGTGGCAAGAAAAAGTAGCCGGGTGGGGCAGGACGGGAAAACTTGCACTCTTTATTAGTTAAATTATTATTAATTATTTTCCAATGCTCAATATGACTTCCTTTTTTAAGGCTTGACACTTGTGCCAGAATATTTTTATTAAATTTAAGAAGTATCCAATTCAGGATCCTGCAACCCTAACAAAAATTTTAAATAACAATTGTTATGACGATCTAAGAGGCACAAGTATTGTCACTGTCAGGAAGAAAAGTGAAAACAATGAAAAAAGTATGGGAAACCATAAAATTTTAAAATATTCTTCAAAGCCAACTTGCATATGCAGAAGGTGTCTCCAGTTAAATATTTATTCTTCTTTTCTTCCTAGAGGCCTAGTTGTCTGCAGCTTTTCCATAATCAAAGTCTCCAGGATCTGGGCACTCTCAAGGAGATCAGCATGAGATTATTTAGCATGCTTTGTTTCATGCAATTTCTCAAATATGTCTTGATCATTTTAAGGGCAGAAAACCCACTTTCAGATTCAGCTGTGCTTACTGGGATCACTAGCCCAATATCACCTAGTCTGGCTAAATTTGGAAACGACTCTGAGCTCTGATGTCATTGCCATTATTAGTAAAATCTGTTTTGGACTGAAGTCTTTGTATGATTGACTTCTGATCATTTTGACACAACTGTCCATTCTTGCCTGCTACTTTCATATTTTAAAATTGGAGGGTTACCATTTTTGGAATAATGATCGAAAAGAATTTCAGCAGACTTGCTTGAATCATGAGTTTCTGCATTTGAAAAGTAATTGGCTTGTCAGGTAATCTTGCATTTAGGTGCTTGATAACTGTCTCTAGGTATTTATCATATATTGCAGTTTTAAATGACATTACATCACTCTGTGTATAAACAATGTGAAGACCTGACCATTCTTCTGCTAGACAAGGATGAAGACTTTGAAAATATCTCCCAGGAGTGTCTTTCAACTCCATGATGGACAATTATGTGGCGAGCAAAATTGGCTCAATTTAGGTAAGACTGACATCTTGCCTTTTCCAAGCCTTACATAAGTTGGACAACAAAGGTAATATCAAGAGGAAACAAAATTATGCGTTTTAATACATCTGCTTAATCCTTGAAAGCATCAAAGAGGAAACAAAATTGAGATGTTGGAAAAGGACACAGTTGACCATTTCTTTACAGTGTTCCAATAGCTTTTCAAACAGTTTTCAAGCCTAGAGTGTCCATTGTCTCATTCATGTAGGCAACTCATTTTTGCCTTGTTTTCACCGAATTCTTCATGCATACTGAAAACATTTTCACGTGTATATTTTTCAGTATGTTAGAAATTAACTCCCTCCTTGAGGGATGTTTGTTTGAATATTTCATGCACAATGAGCATTCTTGTGCCACATACCATTTTCATTAACCATTAGCCAATCAAAAACTTTAAACCATTGTTTGTTTATGCGAATAAACATCGATTGGCAGAGTGTGTGCTGAAGACATTTCCCCAGAAGGACCAGCTTCTGCAATGTCTTTGTCTGAAATTGCCACATGAGGAGTTGACGCTGCACCTTCATTAGTTTGTGGTGTCTCTTTTCTGAAATAACTGAGCAGTGTTTTCTGAACACTTTTTACTCATGTTGGTAAAACGTTTGGAAAACATTAAAAGTACCTATGAATAAGACTTTTGAGTGGGAAAGTGAGAGCCTGTTGGATATTCAGTGCACACTTGCACTACGGCAGGGGAAAGATATTAACAAAAAGGAATGGCAAATGGGTCACTTTAACAAAACTATGGAAGCGTATTAGGGCCACGGTGAAGAAAAAGAAAAAAAAAAAAAACAAACTATATATCTCGACATTTATGATGAGAATAAAATCAACAACACTACTTTATCTCGACATTTCCACTTTATTCTCATAGTTTATTTTGTCATTAAAATAGAATGTCGTAAACTAAACTTCATCTTAAAATCAATGTTTAATTTACTAGATTTTCTCAAACCCCATCATAAGGTAATGTAATACATTAAATGCTGTGTTAAGTGTACCCTGACTGAGTTGTTAATTACTACGCGCGTCTTAAACGGACTTCCTCTTGCACTGAGGCGGCACTGGGAGGGATTGCCGCACAGAATGCATTCACTTGATGATATCCCTGCTCTCTGAACATTTACAATGCTAAGATAAATACCTGATATCATTTTCATGATGAAATGCATTAAAGCATTTATTAAACATGCATGGTAGTGTGGCGGTAGTGCTGCTCCCTTGCAGTAAGGGGTCCCCAGGTGTACATTCAATGTAGAGAACTTTATGGCAGGTGTGACGAGGCTCCAAAAAACTGAATGTATGAATGTGTATTGCACAGGTTTAACTTAAATATTGTGTAAATGTTGGGTTCGTGATCTGGTGGTCGGAGACACAAACACAAGATTAAATGGATGTTCTTCTGAGCGGGCTTTTATTGCATGCGTGCTGTCTCTGTCCAACGTACCAAAACCCCAATTCCTATCCTTTTTTCTTTCTCGACATAACCAATCAATCATTAAATCTGCGTCTGTCATCTCACAATGTCATGTGAGGTGGCAACCGGGCGCTAAACTAAAAGATGCTAGGGAGAACACTGACAGTCACAGACATTTTAAGCAGGGATGCTCAACCTTTTGCATACCACTGTATACAGTAAGCTGAAGGTAGTGTGTCCAGCTTTGTTGTTAAATAATTCTTTTGGCAGAAAATCATACTTCTTGTCCATATTAATGACCAAAGTAGTAAATTTGTGCACAGTGCCAAAAAAGTTTAACCTTTTTCAAATTTTGATAAAGGAACAAAAGTGTGAACACAACCTAACTTTAGGTAAAACAGCAGCTAAAATGAAAAATGCATCAAAGCTAAAGTAAATGCTATTTCCCAGATTTCAGATATAAAAGAATGTATCATTTTGAGTGGAGGTGATAAACAGTCTAATTATAATGTACAGGTAAACCAATTATACATTGAGTTGTGAAACACTGAATAAAAACCTGCAGCCACAGTGGTACCCTATGACCTGAAATTGGGAACCCCCATCCTAGAAACTCCTCCGAGGATTACGTCAATTAAATGTTTTTTATGAGATTAAATGACAAACAGATTGCTCTAAAAGTGTTAATTTACTACAGCGCTGTAATGTGCTGTGACATGCACAACACAATATCATGATACCTACATGTATTCCCTTTATCACATACATGCTATCCTATGAATTAATCAACAAATTCTTGATTTTAGTGAATGCAAGAACAAATATGGCTTAAGGAACCTCATGAAAGCTCACTGAGCAGTTTAAGATTTAGACTGAAAATAATTCCTAGGAATTTTTCAATTTAGAGTGTTTCTGAACAAAGCCAGAAAACTACAGAGTAAAGCACTTAAAAGACAATCTTAGGAGGCTTCTTTGACTATTTTCCTGATCTCTTCCTTAGGCAAATAGCTGGAAAATTCACCAGTAATTTTGGACAGCTTTTGAAATAAAGGAGCTCACCTCCTTCTAAATGATGAAAAACTGTTACTGGCAGAGACAGCCATGTAGTACGTCTTTCACAGATGCATTCTTACCAGCCATTGTATTTGTTTATTCTGTACTTCAACTTATAGCCCATTGTGTTATGTCTCAGATCCATCTTTTTATATTCTGCAAAATTAAAGCTTATTAGGAAAAAAGAATACAGCCTTTAAAAATTGCTGCTCAAATTCTTTTTTTTTTTTTGAAAGAAAAAACAAACCTCAGGGCATTGTCCTTTTTTGGGATGAAATGTCAATGTGTGAATGATATAAACCTGGATTTTGCTTGTGCGTGCGTGCGTGCGTGCGTGTGTGTGTGAGAGAGGGAGAGGGAGAGAGAGAAAGAGACAGACAGAGGAAAAACATGTTTTGTTGATTGAATACTTCAAAGGTTTTCTAACCTATGCAGGTGTTAAAGGTAAGAGTTTGTTAATCGCAGAAAATCTGACTGTTTAGCTGGTTGGTATTTAATTGAAGTGATTGGTGATCTGCATCAATGTATCTACTGTAGCATGGTGCTGTATACAGGAACATACACAATTTACTGCCATGAAAAAAACCGTCACAGCTAAGATTTTATTTTTCTATAGAATGTGTTTGAACATCTGCACTGGAACTGATACACAGGGCTTCTTGTCACCCTATTTTAGTTATTAGCTTTCTTTTTTACTGCTCATCTATTATCTATGAAATACTGTGAGCAGGTTTTACATTGAACTGCCTCTGAATGTTGTACTGTTTAAGGATCGACACATTGCTTTTCCATTCTCCTGTATAAAAGTACATTTACTCTGCCAATTTTCCATAAGACAAGTTGTTTGATATGTTTCACTACCTACTTTTATATTGCTTAATTTTAAGTATTTACTATTAATTAATTCATTATTATTAATATTTAGACAATATTTGGATAAGCAGATCACGACTACTGAATACAAGCGTAAACTTGAGAAAATTACTTCTATTCGGATCATAAAAAAAAAAAATCTACAAAATGCAATTTAAAAAAAAAAAAAACAGTATTCTTGTGTGGGCTAAAAGACAGGTCCCAGTGGGCATTTTTTGACAGGTCTGGATTAAATTAATGTAAATAGTGCATGCTATTTGAACAATACACTGCATGGATGAAAGTGTTATGGTTGCCATTATTTACTATGAGAAAATTTATATTTTACAAGAAAAACACACACTCACACACAAAATAATAATCACTCACCAAACCAAGAAATGGTCAACCTAATCTGTGATTCTTAAACTCTGCTGGATGTCCGATTCAAATTACAGATTCTCTCACCTCATAATTAATCTAAAGCAGTTTATCTTTGAAACCTGTTTGAAGCATCACTACCTCATTGTATAATACTATACTTGGTCATACTGTAGTTAAGATGTTCAGGGTGTTTCCTTTGTGAAAGAAAGTTAAATAATTTAAATAATATTTTAAAAACTACAGATAGGTCTCTGGTTAAAGAACCATCAATCTGCAGATACAAATATGCAACTAAAACTACATTTTTCTTTTCAACTGAATTTCAACTTGCTTTTTTTTTTTAAACCTAGACAAGAAGAAAACTACTTCTGAAATGTATGAATACACAGGAACTATCATGGATGTTACAGTGGACAGTACAGTACATACATAGTTACTACTTTCAATCATTTTGGGTTTTTGTTTGCAAGTAATTCATAATTGTCAGCTAATGGCTGATGGCAGATTTTTATGCCATCAAATGTGCTTTATAATTTATAGTAATATTAATTTGCTGCAGGTGGGCGTTGAATAATGTGTAATTAGAATACCAATAAAACTCATTGCATTTTCAACTCCTAACAAATATGCCAGAGAATGCATAGTACTATTGGATTGATACTACAATTTTGACTTTGGTAATGATACCAGCTTTTTGTACCTTACTACAGATATCAAAAGAATACTAAATTAAATAATGTATTCTGCCCACTCCCGTCCACATTCCCCCAGGTGCCTGCAGTGGATTCCGTTCTGCTCCTTACCACATTCCTACACTTCCCTTTAAAATGCACTTGAATTGTGCATATCACATAAGTGGGGTCTTAAAATAGATGAATCGGACTTAGGAAATCACACAAATGGAAACAAATCTCTTTCAAGTTTTTTTTTTCACAATACAATCAACATTAAATTATTTATACTATTTTTAGACAATAATAAGCAGAAAGGCATTAGTACTTGATGACAGACGCTTCATTATTTTTGAAAAGTTCCAAACAAATAAAAATCAGGTAATTTTTAAAAAACAATCAGGACTTCCCCTAGGTAGCAGTCTCCTTTTCTACCTTAGATGTTGTCAATATGGTAAAAAAATAAATAAATAAAATTAAATAGTATGTTTTTCTAAAGGAAGAGGAGCTGCAAACCTGCAAGTCTTTAAAAAGTTTACTGAATATAAACTTAGACATTTAAATCATTTGAATAGAAATCTTAATAAAGACCCGTTGTATTTGAAGGCGCATGTCATCAATGCTCTGACCACCCTAGGAACAAGTTTATTCACCTGAATCCGCTCACTACTATTATATTTTACTCACTTGCCATAAAAAAATTAGGTTGGGTCCCACAGGATGTCCATGGCAATGCAGATCTTTACCTTCCAGCACCATTTGCAAACAGGCATGCAATGTCTTCAGGTTCAACTTTTCATTTGCCTTATAAGCAAAGTATTGACATATCTCAATTTAACTTCCCGGTTTGTTTTCCATAGTCTTTTTTTTTTAATATATATAAAAAAAAAAAAGGTACAGAGCTTACTTTTCTATAAAGGCACAACACTAGTATTGTGTGCAGGTTTTCTCTATAGTCTGTTGCCTATATACAACACCACACATTTACACTGTTATTCAACACACCCAAAACCAAGCAGAGGATACATATCTCAAACACATACAAGGTGGCATCCTTATCTATATGAGCTCACATATGTAAAAATCCCAACACACACAAAGCATTTTATTTTATTTATAAACTGAACATCATAAAACAAAGCCATATTAAAAAAAGAAAATAATTGAAGGAATAAATACTCAATAATAAATTGTCTGTAGTTTGGGGTACTATGGAATGCAACAAGGCTACTAAAATAGCATTTATAATAGACTGCCAACTTATTAGTTATCAAAACACTTCACTGCAGATAAAATAAAACTGAATCAAAGCTGTTGTGTGACACTGCTATGTTAAAACACACATATACAGTGTGTATAATGGCAGATGTTAAACCAAAGAGCTTTTCATCAGAACAGCTGAATTTCAATTAGTCTGGAAATGGAATCTCTGCCGCAGTTATGTAATCAAAGTACATTATTGTCCAGAAAACGTACATTTTTTGCAAAAGTAATTTTTATTCAGTTCATTTTCAAGTTTAAATTTTTTATTATGTAAACCCATGAATCAAAAGTGTATGTATGTATATATATATATATATATATATATATATATATATATATATATATATTTATATATATATATAGATAGATAGATATATATATATATATATATAGATAGATATGATTAAGGTGGTGTTAATATATCTGGATGAGGGCTGCAAACGGACGTTTCAAATGTCCACAAGAACTGATAGATCAGCCTGTGATCACGTAATTATAAATAAGTTAAGTTGTGATATAAAGCTATATTCAATACAACACCAATAAATACAATGGACAACACACATATGACCTTTATATAAATGCATTACTCAAGACGAATACAGGAGAAAAATACTACACTGTTGCAAGAGGCAGAACTTCGTAAATGAGTCATATTTCAAATTGTACTTTGTAAATACTAAATTTTGTTGAATTTGCTAACACAGCAGCATTTGAAATACATATCCATATATCTGCAACTACAAGTACAGGGTGACACAGAAAAACGGGAACTTTTGAAAAACCCAATAAAAATAGAAGAAATCCAAAAAAAAAAAATTTTATTGACAGCAGTTGAACCACTACAACTTGCCTTTTAAGAGACAGTAATCCAAATTATCAATGTCTGAAAATTACGTCCTGTAAATGACGTCCTCTTGTACGTATGCATTCTTCCAATCTGCTGTTGAGGTTCCCCATTGATTGCTGCAACATCTCACCTGGGATACCACAAATTTCGTATTGAATTCTTTGTTTCAATTCATTCAGTGTCCTTGGCCGAGTCATGTAGACCCGACTCTTAAGGTAGCCCCACAAGAAAAAAAATCACAAACTGATAAATCCGGTGATCTTGAGGGGCCAGGGAATGTCACCGAATCTTGAGATGACACGGTTACCAAACAATTCTCACACAGCTGCCATTGCTTGCCATGCAATGGATTACTAAATTACTAAATGGCGAGATTGTTTACAGCTCAAGGTCCCTGTTCCACAGTGCTGCCAACTGTACATGGCTGCCACTACGCATTTCAAAAGTTCCCATTTTTCTGCGTCACCTTGTACTAACTCCACAAGCCTAAAACTGCAATTAGAGTGCCAAAGATTAAAGCAACATTTACAATAAAATTTAAACAAACTGTAGTTAAAACCATATTTTCAAGCATATATTAAAACATTAAAACATGCTTCTTTGTATTTTTTCCATTTTAGCAATGTGGATAACCTACTCTAACACCACATTACCAAAACATTATTTTAAGAATTCTGCTAAAAAAAAAAGTCTAACAAACAAAAATGTGTTAACAAAAGTTCTCAATTGTGCTGCAACCATTCATGGGTAAGAACATATTCAAGTGCACAAAAAAAAAAAACTACTTTTTGAAGAACAAGCAGCAATGTTCATGTGCATGGTCCGTTTCTCTGTTTTAATATAAATTTACTTTGGATGGGAAATTACTTTATATTAACAGCATACACTACATTGACAAAAAAACTTAATTTTCAAGTACAGTACATTTATGAAAAGAACCCAATAAGTAAATGGATAGAAAATGTGTTCCATCTATCTTGAATTATTGTTGCCGAAATTTATGATTCGAACACTGCAATTTGGCATGGAGTTCCATGTTATTTTGTTACTATCTGATGAAAAAGCAGATTAACACTCGGAAGAGAGCATACACAGAGTGGGACTCAGATTCTACAAAGCCAATGGCATTTGGACCTCTGGTGCCCACCCCACTCACACAGACAAATCAAATGCAAAATACTATACTCCATCTTTTCTAGGAAACAAATATAGCAATTTAGCAACATTGTAAATGTGGCCATATTTCTACACTTTTTCTTTTAGCACAAGGGGGCTTTTACAATTTTAGCATGACTTTAAAGAGTCAAGTGGTTATCAAACCAGCACAAAAGTACAAGTAAAAAATCATTAAATGTCATGGAGCTGCTACTCAGAAAATACAGTAAGTGTTCCACATCAAGACCTGAGTAGCTTACTGGTTAAGAAAGTTTTCCATTTCATTGTCTTAATTTGCACAACCACAGAATGAAAAAGAATGTGGGAGTCTAGCACATGTGAACTTAAAGCCCCCCCCCCTTTTTAATTTCCAATGTGCAACAATAAAGATATTTGTGAAACTGGGAAGTCCACATTTTACGGATGGGTTTTTGATGGCCGTGTCCCCGCCAGCCCCACCCAATTCCTGGTACCCATAGGCGCTAGCTCTATTTGCCATATGGTTCTTCAGACTTGTGTTTGTGTATAACAGTGCTCTACTCCATTAAAAATGTGTAAGTTAATTTGAGAAACCACACATTTTCTTTTAAGCATGGGACATAAACAAGATCATTATTCACCAGTTATTAGTTCTTTGCGTTGCTGTTGCATTCTTCCAAAATTAAAGGATGTTTATTTGGTTCTTAACTTATGCTTTTCTCTCTAAACTGAATTACTGCAATTAAAAAGTAATGAATACAAAAACAATATGCAGTACGTTTACGATTTATTATTACATCTTTTAAAATCACTACGGTAGTACCAAATGGTTTAAAATTGCAGTATGCCAGATTATCTATAGCGGGCGTACTCTCAAAGATTTATTGTCGTTTTATTATTACAAATGCATTTATATTATTCATGTAAGGGAATTACTAAAAGCGCACAACAGAAAAGACGGTTTTGTCTATTTACGCCTTATACAAAATATCGTATGCCTGTGTGCATCACGACGTGATAGTACTAAAGCGAAGTGCCGCGTTTTAAAATTGCATAACGTGGTGTGAAATATTTGCCCTTTTAATGAATCGTGATAACAGATGCGGCAGCAATGCTGCAGACGTGACTCTTCAAGAAAAGGCTAGCATTAATTACCCGGCAAATGACATGACAAAGAAGTGCAAGTTTTATGAAGCGCTGTTACACCTTCATTATGAGAAAGTCCGTTAAGCATTTATATGTCTGTCATGTTATTACTACATCTTTCTTGATAAATTGTGGTTTTATTCACATTGTAAATCTTTGCCAATGCCTATGTCCATTTTTATTTGTTTAAATGTAATCGTACCTGTATCCTCGGTTAGAGGCCCGAGGAGGAATCCTGTATACATTAATATCTGGTTTAACACAGAGGATTGACTCGTACTCTCCCTCTGTCGCCATTTTTCCAATCACGGCTCAGCTGCTGCGGGTTCACAACAAAAGCTGCATTTCCTGCCTGCAGGTTGTTAATTTCCTTTATCCCTCACCAATGAGACGTCTCGTTCACTGGTAGCCGCCATAGAAAGTACGGAAAGAGCAATTGGGCTTTACGGAACAAGTCGACCCCATGCGGGAGTTGTATGTGTGTCTTCATAATTATTAACTCTTATCTCACCGTCCTTGTCCATCTTCCATTCATCCGCTTCTTCAATTCAAGGCGAGCTAAAGGGGAGGTAGTGGGGTGGACGGGCGCACCTTTTATTAAGTCATGTTAATAAAAACAAGCATAATAGTAAAAAAAAATAAATTTGAATTTGAATAAAAGTCTCTCTCTCTCTCTCTATATATATATATATATATGTACATGTTTTTATTTTCTTCCTATAGTTTTTAAAGTAACTGAAAATTTAAATGCAGAAAGGTTGATAATGTCTACTTACTATACAGTGCGTTTGTATTAATTGTATTCTAATTGGCTGCTTTTCTTCTTTTTTTTAAAATCAATTATACGTGTAGTATCGCCATGATTCTTTCTTTTATTTAAAGAACGCATTTAATTTTATTTTGTCTAGCATAGCTGTAGACCTGCGGGACTTTACAGTAGCACCTCATAATAAACTACACAGTATATAATTTATATATATATATATATATATATATATATATATATATATGCTTAATAAAGTGTGTTTGGTAATGGACGAATAAATAGATGGATAATATAAAAAAAAACACATTACGGTGTTATAAATATAATTTCTAAGTATGTACAAACATAAAAATACTGCCTGCTTAGTAGTAAAATAAATTTACACTAAAGATAATAAATGAATAAGAATTTGTATATATGTACAGTATATGTGTGTATATATCTGTGACGGATGGTGGGCTTTCAAACAGGGTAATCATATTTTGGGCCTACATCATAAAGTTAGTTAATAATTGCATCATGTTATTTATATGTATTTTCTGCCCTCCTTTCTTTTTGTAGAAAATGGTCTGTGACCCTGTCATACCAACTAGCTGTCTTTTCCACAGACTTGGCCAGTTTCTTCTCAATGGCCAGGGCAGCAAGGTTGCTTAAATGGTTTTAGCCCACTGTATTGCAGCTGGATGACTTGACTTGTTTTAAGCAAGAGAAGCTCCTTCTCTGTACCTGCTGATGTAGCTATACTTGTTGTCACTAAAGACAATAGATTGTGTAGCTGAAACATTGCACTATCCAACTCCATGTCTTTAAAAAATGCTAAGAAATTACACAGCTTACCCCTGTTGCCGTGCAAGTCACGATTTTAATATAGGACTTGGAGTTCAGATTACAATCTCTCTGAATCAAAGAAATGGCCATAACCTTTCAGAACATTTTGGAATGCCTACTCAGGAAACACCTGTCTCATTTCATCAAATTTCCCTGCATTGATTAGTTCTAGGAAGTGCATACTTTCCAAATTTGACAAATGCTGAGAAATCTGCTCCATAAAATTGTCTAGGATTGCCATGTAAATGTTTCTGTAACACTCCTTGGGATCCTGACAGACACTGATGCTTTCGCCTATAGGCTCATTTTGAGGGTCTGACATGAGACTTTGAGCTTTTGAATAAACAGCTTTGGAAGGCTCCTCTGACCTCTTCTCCTTTGCAAAAGCAAGAAGACTCTGAATTGTTTGTTTGCAGCAAAGAACATCCATAACCCTCCACGCCACAATGTCAAAGACCACATTCATTCTGAGAAGATTTGTTCATACAGTATGTGTTCAACATGAAAACAAACTCAAAATCCTCCAGTGTCCTTAAGAAGCCTTTGGCAGAACTGAGTGTGTCCTCAGCTACTATGATCCCATTCTCGATAATCTTTTCAAAAGTCTGCAGGAGCCCATCAAAGTTGTTCACTGCAGTGCTCACTATTTGTGATGTAAAGTTCCACAGAGTAGGAGTGTTTCTGGGTAACCTTGTACACCCTGCAGACTCAGGAAGAGACATCCTCTAGATTTAAAAAAATGTGTTAAACCCAGAGAGTGATGCAATAAAAATTTTGAATTCAGACAAGCATTTTGCTCCTTGAGACAACACCAGGTTCAGTCTGTGTGCATAGCAGTGTACAAACATTGCATTGGAGGCTATTGCTTTAACTTTACCCTCTAGTCCATTCAGAAAGGAAGCCATGACAGCAGCCCCATCATAGGTTTGAGACACAATTTCTTTTTTGTAATTGCAGCCCTGCATGTTTTCATTTAAAAAAAGGGAGTGTCCAATTCTGGTCCCGGAGAGCCACAGTGGGTGCAGATTTTCATTCTAACCATCTTCTTATTTATTGACCAGTTTTTGCTGCTAATTAACTTCTTTTGCCTTAATTTTAACTAACTTGACTCATGCCCTTGAATTGTTTCTTTTTTCTTTAATTAGCACCCAAACAATAACGAGACACCAAATAAGCCGACACATGACCAGCTAACCTGTATTCATTACACAATATCTGAAAATAAAGAAAGGTAAAGTTCTCAGCAAGACTGATTAGCCAAGGTCAGCAAAACATTTTGTTGGTGTTCTTAGAACAAATAGAATATCAACAGTTTTGGAAATATCTGCTGTGGCAGAATAGGAGCACAAGCAAGTCATAGAATTAAATAACAGGTTTAATTAACAGCAAGAATTGGCTTCTCATTATATAATTGTTTGGAGTGAAACTGGTTGGCGCTTGAAGTCTGATTTAGCAGGTCTTCAATTGGCTCACTTCAAATTTAATTTATGTTTGGCTGCCATTTAATGAAGAAAAGAATCAATTCAGAGGACTGAATCCTTAAAACCAGGGCTATTAAAATGACGGGAAAAGAAGTTAATTAGCAGTTAAATCAGTGGTCACTGATTAGGAAAAGGGTTATACTGCAGCCACCCAGGATTGGAGGTGGATACGTTTAATTTAAAAAATCAAAGTCAAATTGCCTGAATAATCAAAGAATCCAACAAATCACTCCTAGATTTGACTTGCAGTATCAACATATTGAACTATGACAGACATGAAATGTCAGTTTTCTTATCTACTAGCCATGTCAAAAAGGTAGCAGTTTGAATTTGACCTGCCAAGCAGTGAAGAGATGTCAGTTAAGCAGCCTGAATAAAAACACCATCATTAATTGCATGTTCTACTCTGACCCGGCCAAGGCTACTTAACTGTGGACATGAACTCACTTTTTCATTGGCTTTCTCATGTCTTTTGTAGGTCCTGTCAAAGTTAGCCTGATCCGAAAAACCTAGTTTTGACCAAACAGCAGATGGTTCCATTAAGAGGCATTGCCAACAGTACATTCTCTTTGTCACAGCACTTCCAGTTAGCTAGCACACCTTGTCATACCAAGAGAGTTGAAAAGACCAGTTATTCTTCCAAGATTTTTGAGCCAAATTAATCTTGGAAGTTTATCTGCCCTGCTGTTTAATTTTGAGTCTCTCCTCATAAGGATGACTATTAAATAGCTCTGCCAAAATCAGGTCATCAATATTGGCACTCATGGCCATTATGCACAGCTAGCTAGCTGGCTGGCTAGTCCCCACCCCCGCTCCTGTGACCTAGTTTTAAATAAATGAACAAACTTTACCAAACTGAAAAAAGGTGCAAACTCAAGAACACTTTGTGTTTTTATTTACAGTAGGATACAGTATGTACAAATTAAATAATGGGCTATATTGTTAGAAAATAACAGACTACAAGTAGTAGCTTGTCTCAAAACTTCACTTGCAAAAAATCACATGGGATGGAACTTGAAATGCTCTGATACCAAAGAACTGTCAATCAAAAAGAGGTCCAGCCATTTCAATAATTCTTCTGATAATCATGCAGCAGCCCAGAGTCCTCACCAGCCCACTGCCTCATTTACTCCCTGAGCTGAGATTCCCTGGAAATGACATTTTAAAGCATTTATCCAATAAACATTTAGATTACTAAAAACAAAGCATATTCTGAAGTGCTATTGATGTCCAGTAAAGCTGCACTTCAACGGATTTTAATAGATCGTGCTGCCACAGGAATATATGAGAAGAAATATCATGTTAGACAACATACAAGAAATTATGATGATTCTGAATGAACTTGCTTGATTGTAATAGCAAGGTAAACACTACAGAATATATTTGACCAATTTTTTTGGTTGACAGTTTTCACAGTTTTTCTTCAAATTTAATCAAATGAATTGCAATAGATGACCTAAAATGGTGAAAAGGTAAGCATTAATCTTCCAAAGTTTAAACTAAAAGTTTAGATTAAAAAAAACTGAAAAAAAGGAAATTTTGGAATATTACAAATGGCTTCTTCAGAGAACAATTAATTTGCACAGGTGTCCCAACTTCTCTTAATTATTTAAAAGCCCCCTGTGCTACTACACCCTCTGAAGTACTACTTGGACAATATTACAATGTAGAAGGTTGTATTTTCCAGTGATAATGGCAAAAAATGGCAATTGACAAATGAAATGAGACAGAGTATTATTACCCTTAGAAGTATAGGCCTTTCATTTAGAGAAATTCCAAAAATAATTTTCAGTGAGAATGTTGTCCTACACAATTCAAAGACAACTGGAAACTTGATGAAACTCTGATATGAGGAGATCTGGCAGACCCAAAGTCACAACCCAATCAGAAGACAAGTTTCCTTGGGTCGCCAGCTTTCGTGATAAACACCTCACAGCACAACAGCTTCAAGAACAACTTCAAGCACAGCTTAACAGTGGTCGAAAAAAACGCAAGTCTCAATTTCTACTGTAAAGAGGAGACTTTGTGCTGCAGGTTTGACAGTGTAAGTGGCAGTAAGATAGCCATTCCTTAAAGGACAAAATAGGGCCTTGAAATACCGGCTGGGGACTACTACAAACTGGAAAAAAGTCTTATGGACTGATGAATCAAAATTTAAAATCTTCTGTTCATCATGCAGGGTGTAAATACACCATCGAGTTGGTGAAAGGATGGTTTCTCAGTCTCTGACACCAACTATCGAACAGGAGGAATTGTGATAGTCTGGGGTTCTTTTCCTGGAGGCAGAGTTGGTGACTTGCATAGAGTCACTCTTTTTTTTAAACAAAATGTTTTATCAGTTTGGCTAATATATCAGCAAAAGGTGGATACTTTGATTACTCAAAAATCTGAATAAAATTTTGTACACTTAATGATTCCTTGACTTATTTTTTTATTTGCTATTGTTTATTTGTTCTATGCCTTTATTTTATGAAATATTAAGACATTAAACTGTATGCATTTCCATACAAACTAAAAAAATAGGTGTTCTGAAACTTTAGACTGGTAGTTTATGTATATTTTTTATTTATTGGATTGAGAAAGTATTGTATTCTGATCCTTCTTTTTCCGTGCACTTTATTGTGCTGTAGATTTTATCATAAACTAGCAAAATACCCGCGCTTCGCAGCGGAGAAGAATTGTGTTAAAGAAGTTATAATAAAGAAAAGGAAACATTTTAAAAATAACGTAACATTTGCTTTCTTTTCGTTTGCATAAGCACAGTCCTTCACCAGCAATTTTAAAAACGCCAGCAGCAACATGTCTATAAACTTAATTTAAACTTACGGTTTACACCGTGCTTTGTTTCCGCAGTAGCTGCACTTATGAATATGCTTGTATGCGTCACTCGCTTCATATTCTTTTGCTGCCTTCTCAATTGTGTAATGCGTTTTTTGTTCAGTGCTCTTTGGAGCTCTTCCTTGTTCTCTACGTACTGCGTTCACAGTCCATTCACGTGAGCCACCCTCTTGTGTGATCTTGCGATGTCCACGGCTTTATTTAATGTTAGCTAAGACCCGCCACTTAAAAGTTTCTCTAGCACTTTTGCTGATTTTGTGCCAAACACTAGACCATCTCATCTTCGTTTGCATAAGCACAGTCCTTCACCCGCGAATATTTATCTTATATGAGCAGGCATTCAATTACGTGGGAGGCATGATGATCCGGGACGCAACTCCGCCTCACACGCTGCAGCTGCAGGCTATGGCCATATATATGGTCGAAAGTAGGTTCCATTTATGACCGTTACGCGTAGAATTTCGAAATGAAACCTGCGTAACTTTTGTAAGTAAGCTGTAAGGAATGAGCCTGCCAAATTTCAGCCTTCCACCTACACGGGAAGTTGGAGAATTAGTGATGAGTCAGTCAGTGAGTGACTGAGTCAGTCAGTCAGTGAGGGCTTTGCCTTTTATTAGTATAGATTAATACATTTGCCATTTTTGACCATTAATCCACACTCAATAACACATAATGAAAAAATGAAAACATTTTTACAGAAAGGTTTGCAAATTCAGGAGTCAGAGTACTTTCTGAATGCATTGTCTATGTATTCATTCATTTATTAATAAAAATGTGAATTATTATATAACTGAAAGATAGCCAATTGCATAAACCTAAACAAAGAATATCAGAAAATGTACAAAGCCACAAAAACGATTTTTTTTTTTAAATTATTAAAAAATGGTCTTATCTATACTAATAAAAGGCAAAGCCCTCACTGACTGACTCACTCACTCACTCACTGACTCACTCACTCATCACTAATTCTCCAACTTCCTGTGTAGGTAGAAGGCTGGATTTTGGCAGGCTCATTCCTTACAGCTTACTTACAAAAGTTAGGCAGGTTTCATTTCGAAATTCTACACGTAATGGTCATAACTGGAACCTATTTTTTCGTCCATATACTATAATAGACTTCTGCTCGATAGCCGTGGGAGGCGGAGTTACGCCTCCCACGTAATTTAGTGCCTGCCCATATAAGGCCGTCCGTCAGCGGCAATCCAATAGAAACACTGCCGCTAAATATTCACGGGTGAAGGACTGTGCTTATACAGACGACAGCTGATCATCCTCGCAGTGGAAGAGCCCGGATCTCAATCCCATTGAGCACGTCTGGGACCTGTTGGATCGCAGGGTGAGGGCTAGGGCCATTCCCCCCAGAAATATACAAGGAACTTGCAGGTGCCTTGGTGGAAGAGTGGGGTAACATCTCACAGCAAGAACTGACAAATGTGGTCCAGTCCATGAGGAGGAGATGCACTGCAGTACTTCAAGCAGCTGGTGGCCACACCAGATACTGACTGGTACTTTTGATTTTGAGCCTCCCTTCATTCAGGGACACATTGTGAAACATTTTTAGTTTATGTCTTATGGTGTTGACTCTTTTAGTGTTCATACAAATATTTACACATTAAGTTTACTGAAAGTAAAAACAGTTGAAAGTCAGAGGACGTTTCTTTTTTTGCTGAGTATATATATATATATATATATATATATATATATATATATATATATGTGTGTGTGTGTATATGTATATATGTAGATATGTATGTATATGTATATATATGTTTATATATATGTATGTATATATGTGTGTGTGTGTATATATGTGTATATGTGTATATGTATATATGTATGGATATGTATATATATATATATATATATGTTTATATGTGTGTGTGTATATATATATATACTGCTTAAAAGAATTAAAGGAACACTTTTTAATCAGAGTATAGCATAAAGTCAATGAAACTTATGGGATATTAATCTGGTCAGTTAAGTAGCAGAGGGGGTTGTTAATCAGTTTCAGCTGCTGTGGTGTTAATGAAATTAACAACAGATGCACTAGAGGGCCAACAATGAGATGACCCCAAAACAGGAATGGTTTAACAGGTGGAGGCCACTGACATTTTTCCCTCCTCATCTTTTCTGACTGTTTCTTCACTAGTTTTGCATTTGGCTACAGTCAGTGTCACTACTGGTAGCATGAGGCGATACCTGGACCCTACAGAGGTTGCACAGGTAGTCCAACTTCTCCAGGATGGCACATCAATACGTGTCATTGCCAGAAGGTTTGCTGTGTCTCCCTGCACTGTCTCAAGGGCATGGAGGAGATTCTAGGAGACAAGCAGTTACTCTAGGAGAGCCGGAGAGGGCCATAGAAGGTCCATAACCCATCAGCAGGACCAGTATCTGCTCCTTTGGGCAAGGAGGAACAGGATGAGCACTGCCAGAGCCCTACAAAATGACCTCCAGCAGGCCACTGGTGTGAATGTCTCTGACCAAACAACCAGAAAGACTCAAGACCCAAGGGCCCCATGTCCTCTAATGGGCCCTGAGCTCACTGCCCAGCAGCATGCAGCTCGATTGGCATTCGCCATAGAATACCAGAATTGGCAGATGCACCACTGGTGCCCTGTGCTTTTTACAGATGAGAGCAGGTTCACCCTGAGCACGTGACAGATGTGAAAGGGTCTAGAGAAGCCATGGAGAACATTATGCTGCCTGTAACATCATTCAGCATGAGCAGTTTGGTGGTGGGTTAATGATTGTCTGGGGAGGCATATCCATGGAGGGTCACACAGACCGCTACAGGCTTGACAAAGGCACCTTGGCTGCCATTAGGTATCAGGATGAAATCCTTGGATCCATTGTCAGACCCTATGCTGGTACAGTGGCTCCTGGTGCACGACAATTCCTGGCCTCATGTGGTGAGAGTATGCAGGCAGTTCCTGGAGGATGAAGGAATTGATACCATTGACTGGCCACCACACTTTCCTGACCTAAATCCAATAGAACACCTCTGGGACATTATGTTTTGGTCCATCCAATGCCACCAGGTTGCACCTCAGACTGTCCAGGAGCTCAGTGATGCCCTGGTCCAGATCTGGGAGGAGATCCCCCACAACACCATCTGTCATCTCATTAGAAGCATGCACCGATGTTGTCAGGCATGTATACAAGAACACAGGGGCCATAGAAAGTGCTGCGTACAATTTTGAGTTGCTGCAATTAAATTTTGGCAAAATGGACTAGCCTGCCACATCATTTTTTCACTCTGATTTTTGGGGCGTCTTTGAATTCCGGGCTCTGTAGGTTGATCATTTTCATTTCCATCAAACGGTGTAGCATTCTTTCGTTCCTAACACATTACCCAGTCTATATCAGTATAGATATCCAGGAGGATTTCTTTTTCCCATTGAGATCTGATGTGTTTTCAAAGTGTTCCTTTAATTTTTTTGAGCAGTTTATATACATATATATATATATATATATGACAGCAACACTCATCACTCACAACAGTGACAAAACAATTACATTGACAATCATGTTACGTTATTTTCAAAATGTTTTTTTTTTTTTTCAGCCTGTCAGTAACACAGATGACACATGCGTATGTAATGTATGTGTAGCTGTGCTGTCATCATTCATGGCTTTTTTTTTTAAATATATATATATTTATTTTTCTTTTAAATAGGTTTGTTATAGTCACAGACAGGACCAGGGGAAAACAAAAACAAAAGAAAAAGGAAGAAAGTGGGGAAAGAGTCAGATGGTGGACAATGGAAGAAAAGATAAAAAGGAGGATAGAGAGAGAGGGGGAGACAAAACAAAACACCAACAATCTGCTTCAATACCTGTTGAGAGAAAAAAAAAAAAAACAACAGCAGGCAAAAACACAGCAACCAACATCTGTATCAATCACAGTGATTAATAAATATTAAATGCTATTGAACAGCACATAGTACTAATATTACAAGATAGGATTAGAGTGTGTGTCTGTGATTACCTGATTATACACACATGTGTTCACCTGTGTGCACACCCGTATATGTGAGCGCACTTGTATTCATAAGGTTCTTCCATGTAAATGTCTAATAGTGTAATAGTGTGTGTGGGGAACAGCAGCCCTGAGGGAGTTTGCGATGTTTTGAGTGAGGTGGAGTCTAAGATCTGACCTGACACAAAGACATAGACATACAGGCACACATATACACAAGCATACGTTCCCACCTTCATGTGCACGTATACAAATGCTCACACACTCATCCAACATGGAGACATACAAAAATGAACACTGTACACACACTCACACTCCCCATGTACAGTTTACCTCTGGGGTGTACACCAGGAGGACCACCCCAGCTCCCGCAGTAGTCCGGAGGCCCACCAGCCCAGAACCTGACTCGACGGCCAGCTGCTCCTCTCAGCCCCCAGCCCCAGACGGCGAACAGAAAGAGCGGGGCCCCGCCTCTCCCGTTCTAATATGATGTTGGTGAGTGTTGTTCTGAAGTGCTTTTAAAACAGGAGGAGGATATGGCTCTGAACACCTCTCCTCCCGAGAACCCACACTGTCTATGTGTGATTTAAAATTGAGAAGTAGACACTGGCGCCAGAGGTAAGGCTGAATGAACAGACCGCCCTCTTGAAACCATTCAGTGTGTCCACCCCCAAGGCCCTATATGTATGTGTCATGAAAGGGTAGGTAATGGGAATGTCTAAGTTGTGAATTAAAATAGAGATACAGGTGGTCACTAGGGGACAAAGGAGGAATACCTCCCCTGCACCCCAGCGACTCACCTGCACCTCAAGGCCCTACATGAGTGTTGGTGTGATGGAGCGGGAGAAGGGGAGCATTAAGGGATGGGAAGGAAAGGAAGAATGGGGGGGAATGCCACCCCCACCCTGGTGCCAGCTCCCCTACTGACCCCCATAGGCACCCCCGCTACCCAGAAACCATCCAGGGCAGGGGGCCCAGGCCCAACAAGACCAGGGCCCACACCAGCGGTACCACCAGGCGACCCGGAGAACGGCGCAGCCCTCTGGTCCCCACCACCATGTAAAAACTATGCCAATCCCAACATTCAGTCAACTCCCAAACTACATATGACAATAGAAACCCAGGCCGAGTCCATCCTCCACCTCTGTTGGCTCCCCCCGCCTGCAGAGTGGGCACCTCATAAGCAGGGACCACCCGCAGACAGATGGCAACAACTTCCCCGCCAGCTAACGAGGCCCCCAGTTCCGCCGATGTGCTGAGAGCCCCCGCGCCAGGGCCGGGCCCAAGTACATTCACTGACCCACAACCCCGGCGACACACCCCACAGGACCCAAGCCCCCCAGACCCAGCCAGAACCCCAGCCCATTACTTCCTTAACACACTACTTCTCCGCTGCGAAGCGCGGGTATTTTGCTAGTAGTTCATAAATCTGTGAACAGACCTCACCAGTGTTCTTCAGAAGCATACTTTAGATCAATGGATATCTTTAGAGCCTGCGTTTTGGAGAAAGTGATAACAAAAGCCACGCAAAGTACCATGAAACACTGTGATCAGGGACAGATCCCAAGCTCGTGGGCCCCGGCCTGACAATAAATTCCTCACAATCCTCCCCCCCCAACAGAAGGCAACTCCTGCTATCTGCCAAAACCAACCTACAAGAACATCAAATAAAAGTACATTATTCAATCACATGTTGAAGCTGATTTGTAGTCATTATATAGGACATTAGGACATTCAACACTCTCTAGCAACTTCATTACAGTATCTGATCAGGCAGAACATAACTACATAATTTACACAACATTCATTTAAATTGGGATTAGCATGTTTTACATGAAGAGCTGTGAATTGGGAAAAAAATAATAGCCTATACATACTCTGCATTCAATTATAAAGCACAAATGCACTATAAAACTCCATGATAACAAGCCCTTTAATATCAGGATTTGGAAATAACACAGTTATTGTTTGGATCCCTTCCTTCCCCACAAACAATCACAAAGGTGGGTTTCATTCATGAAACATTCGTGAATTAACAAACACATTTGCGCATAAAATGAGATTTTACTAAAACATTGGTGCGCTCAATAACAGCCTGTACTGTTGCATGTACATTATTATAAGCCCATTCTGCTGCATCTGTGGGTTGTTTAGAAGTGTCATAAGCCATGTCTTCAATGGGTAACCCTGTCCAATATGAATATAAACAGTAAACATATTTATACCTCTCAAATAAATACAATTTAATCTATAGGAGAAACTTTATTCTCACCGAGAAGCCAGCCATCTTCCACAGCTCCTTGTTTCAGACATGTGCCAACGGAACTGTGCTGCTGAATAAAACTTTTGTGTGTACCACCAGGCCATCGGACAATGACATTGAGCAGCACACAGTTTGCATCACATATAAGTTCCACGTTGATAGAATAGAAATGTTTTCTATTCATATATGCAAACGCATTATTGGATGGAGCTTTGATACGCACATATGTGCAGTCTATTGCATCAATGACCCTGGTTAGGTTGGCCAGCTCTTAAAACACTCAACTAACTTCCATTTGCCTTTCCCCACCATATGAGAATGGGATATAACTCCAAATTAGTGTTAATATGCTGTTAATTACTCCAGGTAGTATGCTATTCACAGATGGCTGAGAAATCACTGACCTGTCTGAAGTGTCCCTGTAGCCAAAAAGCCGACTGTCGATTGGGCTTGCAGATGTATAGGTATGGCACGGCACCATGTTGTTGCTCTTTTCAGAACAGGATTCATAGTAGTGCATAAATGGACAATAATGGGTCTGGGGTAGTCTAAAACGACTAATCAATTATTCATCACTCTCAGCCAACACATCAGCGTGATCCTAGAATCTAGGCTGTCTCCTCAGTGCGGCCTGGGCCAAATCAAGCAGTAGTGTGAGAATCATCATTGTTATATTCAATCAAATCAGGTTCAAATCGTTGCCCTTGTACAGTAAAATACTCTCGATTAGGTACAGACTTTGTGTTTACTGAGAAATAAAGGAAGACACCTGAGTTGTTGAATAATTATTAAATTAGTAGCTAATTTGACAGAGATTTCATTGAAGGATGTGATATCTTGTAATTTATAATTTACATATTTATACAGTATTTTATTCATTTAAATGTGCTTTGTGTAAATGGCATTCATATCATTCATATATCATGATTTTTATTATTTAGACAAGCACTATGTTTGGTCCTGAGCATGTGTAAGATCCATTTGTTTTTCTGAACAGGTGGTCCTTGCTAAAACATTGATAAATGCCGAATTTTCTCTTACAAGAACACTTTTCTGCGCACGTTTCATGAATTAGGCTCATAGTCAGTAGTTTGCTAAAACTGAGAATGTCCTTCATTCAGCATATGTGAGGAGTGATGATTGATTCTGAGAGCTATAAATAATGATGTCATAGCAATAAACATTTTCTCAGTTTAATAGTTCAACCAAGCAATACAGGACAAGACTTATCACCAGATCTAAATAGAGTAGAAAATGCAACTAGGGAAGGGGGGCCAAAATCTATATCACTATTCCTGTCTGCTTCAGTGACTTAATTTATTTTTCTTGAGAGTCCTTGAGCCACTGACCCTGGGCCTAATAGGACTATTCAGGAATCTATGCATGGCTGTGATTTCCTTGATATGGAAACACTTAAGCACTTTTCTGTTACCTCACAAATGCAAATGAATACCTTTTTGTTGTTTCATTTTTAACACTATATCACGTGAGGAGTCAGCTTATTGTAATCAGTTTATAGTAAAGAGAATTTTGATTGACTAATAATTAATAAGAAACCAACCCATGGACCGTAAATGAATGCAAAATCTACATTAACACTTTCATTTTCTCTGTTGTGAAATGAAACGTGGCGAAAGACTTAATTAATTTCACAAATAACCCAGATAAACTTGTTGAGATAAGCAAAGCAATACAATTTATTTATAACATAAGGATAACAGAAGATGGATATATGCACTTATATAGACTAAAAACAAAAACAGCACAAAACATAAAAAAATGAAAATTTAGTTTAAAATTTTCTCTCCTGTAGAGTAAGGCATGAAACTTGTCAATTCTATTTCTTGGATTATATAGACATTTCCTCTCTTATAGGAAAAGGCATGCAAATTATGAATCCTGAATTTTCAGTTCTTGAGTTTAAGATGGATAAGTTCTCTGGCTGGTTATGAAGTTTCTATTGCCTGCAAGTGGCATTCATTTGCTCATAACAGCTAGCATTGCCCTAGCTCAGAGATACACACCCCAGCCAAATTATGGCGAGGTCAAGGCATATTGTAGTGAAAGAAATGCAATTAGTTAGTATGTTACAAGAGTTTTATGGGGAGGAATAGAGGTTGTGTTATTGGCATCTTGGTGCATATAAGCCCATCCTCTTGGTTGACCACTGGTGCAAAGTAAATTATTGGCTTTTGAAGCGTTTTCTTTTTGTAACTATTAGGTTTTTCAATTTGCCTGGACACTCATTCTGTAATGTACTCCTTCCATTATCACTCAACCTCTGCCAGACAAAAATGAATTCCTTCCTCCACTAAATTACTAAAATAGTTTGTTGAAGTGTTAAATTTAATTACTACCATATTATAAACCTGTATGAATAACAGTAATTATTTTTTCAATATTCATCAAATACAGGTTATAGCAGGAGGAGAAGGTTCAGAACATGCACTGATACAGCATGTTGCAGCACACACCACACGATGAACTACCAGAGGATCCAAAATTAGGACCCGAGCACAGCCATACAACAGTGTGTTTATTGGATTATAAATACGCACAGGAGTGGGATAAACAAAGGGAAAGCTCATATTTTTAAGAACAAAAATCTTCTTGCCTCTCTGAATGTGCCTATATAGTTTAATAACCTGTGCAATGGGGTGCCTTATCTACTTTTTTACATTTTTCATACCACATAAAAAATCTTCAGTCCTTTTCTGAATTTTCTCTAATGACATATATTGCCATAACCTTTCTTTTTCCCACCAGTGAGACGGTGCCCTAAACTGCTCAAAAAAATAAAGGAACACTTTGAAAACACATTAGATCTCAATGGGAAAAAATCATGCTGGATATAGATACTGATATGGACTAGGTACTGTGTTACGAAAGGATGCCACATCATTTGATGGAAATGAAAATTATCAATGCTACAGAGGGCTGAATTCAAAGACACCCCTAAAATCAAAGTGAAAAAATGATGCGGAAGGCTAGTCCATTTTGCCGAAATTTCATTGCAGCAACTCAGTAGTTTGTATGGCCCCTCACATGCTTGTATGCTTGCCTGACAACATCGGGGCATGCTCCTAATGAGACGACGGATGGTGTCCTAGAGATCTCCTCCCAGATCTGGACCAGGGCATCACTGAGCTCCTGGACAGTCTGAGGTGCAACCTGGCAGTGTCAAATCGACCAAAACATAATGTCCCAGAGGTGTTCCTTTGGATTTATGTCAGGTGTACGTGGGGCCCAATGGTATGAATTCCTTCATCCTCCAGGAACTGCCTGCATACTCTCACCACATGAAGCCAGGCATTGTTGTGCACCAGGAGGAACCCAGGACCCACTGCACCAGCATAGGGCCTGACAATGGATCCAAGGATTTCATCCCGATACCTAATGTCAGTCAAGGTGCCATTGTCTAGCCTGTAGAGGTTTGTGCGTTCCTCCATGGATATGCCTCCCCAGATCATCACTGACCCACCACCAAACTGCTCATCACTAACCAATGTTACAGACAGCATAACATTCACCATGGCTTCTCCAGACCCTTTCATGTCTGTCACATGTGTTCAGGGTGAACCTGCTCTCATCTTTGAAAAGCACCGGGCGCCAGTGATGGACCTGCAAATTCTGGTATTCTATGGTGGACCTGCAATTCAGGTATTCTATGGCAAATGCTAATCAAGCTCCATGGTGCCAGGCAGTAAGCACAAGGCCCACTAAAGGATGTCGAGCCCTCAGGCCACCCTTGTGAAGTCTGTTTCTGATTGTTTGGTCAGAGACATTCACACCAGTGGCCTGCTGGAGGTAATTTTGTAGGGCTTTGGCAGTGCTCATCCTGTTCCTCCTTGCCCAAAGGAAAAGATACAGGTCTTGCTGATGGGTTAAGGACCTTCTACAGCCCTGCCCAGCTCTCCTAGAGTAACTGCTTGTCTCCTGGAATCTCCTCCATGCCCTTGAGACAGTGCTGGTAGACACAGCAAGCCTTCTGGCAATGGCACGTATTGATGTGCTATCCTGGAGAAGTTGGATTACCTGTGCAACATCTGTAGGGTCCAAGTATTGTCCCATGCTACCAGTACTGACATTGACCATAGCCAAATGTAAAACTAGTGAAAAAACAGTCAGAAAAGACGAGGAGGGAAAATATCAGTGGCCTCCACCTGTTAAACCATTCCTGTTTTGGGGGTCATCTCATTTTTGCCCCTCTAGTGCACATGTTGTTAATTTCATTAATGCCAAAGCAGCTGAAACTGATTAACAACCCTCTCTGCTACTTAACTGATCAGATCAATATACCAGAAATTTCATTGATTTGATACTATACTCTGATTAAAAAGTCTTCCTTTAATATTTTTGAGCAGTATATTAACATGCAAATCTAGCACTTCAAAGTCCCAAAATTTATCCATAAATTTATAGTAAGCCCTCAACCTTAAAGACCAGTTAAAGATGTATTGATTCTGATAGAAAATGCAATGCTTGCTCTTTTTAATTTAATTTTTGTTTTGATTTTTTCATCCTTGTTATTTGGTCACTGTGCAATAATGTCATTACGTACTTATTTTTGGATTCTTAGGTGCAATGATTCTATGTGCTGTTGGTGGTGATGGGTGCTATATTTATGGCTGTTACATGTGTGGCAGTGTGATTTTTACCTCTCCTATTTAAATTCAAGCCACTTGCTTGATGTGTTCAAAGACTTTTTAGAAACATTTTTAAAGATTGATCTTTGGTGAGAGAAAACTACTTACTCTGTCAATTCATTTTTAATCATGTTTTACTTTGGTCCAGTAGTTTTTGTTTCTAACTTTGATCTCAATTTTGACTCATTGTTTTGATTGCCAGTCCTTGCCTTTTCTGTGCATGATCTCTGCTCAATCGTGACTGCTCTTTTTCTATGCCCTCATTAGCCTGCCACCTCACTCAAATAAAAATATCAAATTTCATAGCATTAATGTTTGCAGTGCATCATGCAATGTGTCTATCTCTGTTATATGCCATTTGGTACGGGATTTATATAAAAACTGTATTAATGTTTGTTAAGCATCATCTTTAGGAATGACAAATGCAATGCATTTTATTGCTAAAAATGTTTCTGATGCACTATCTTTTGGAATGACTGGACAGACACACAGGCACTTATCCTCAATTAAGGTAGAATAATATACCAACGAGAAAGAGGCTTAAAGTGAAAGTTTTATGTGGTGCGACAATTTCACACCTCACAAAGTGTAATTTTATAATAGTAATAACTATTACTGTATTTTGAAGTAATATCAGAGCATAATAACTCCAACCATGAACCAAAGTAGATGAGTGAGCTGACAGGCCAGGTGCTGAATTTAAAACTAAATGTGATTACACTAAATAACCTTTACTGTAACAAATCTTCATCAAATTAATGCAAATTATAAAAGTAAAAGTATTGTAGTGGAAAATAGAGTGATAAAAGTTAACATGGGTTGGACCTTATACCTGCAACAGCATAAGAACTTAGAATATAATAAGTTTGATGCATGAGAGGAGATGATTCAGTCCATCAGGCTTGTTTGGTTACCAGATTTCCCAATATCTCATCTAGTTACTTTTTAAAAAGGCTTTAGTTTTACCCTTCAACTACAAGACTTGGTTGTATTTTAAAGATTCCTACAGTTCTTTGTACAATGAAATGTACCTTAGCTTCTCCCTTAAAAACACTTCTCCTTATTTTTAAGTGATGTACAGTATGTACTGTAATTCACTATTTAAATGAAAAACTTCTGCTGCACCAACTTTAGCAATGGCTTTGATAATTTTGAAAATCTGGATTATGTCCTTATATAGCCTTCTCTGTTTAATAGTAAAAAGATTCAATTTTCTTAATATGTCACCATGAAATGTCCTTCATTTCAGGGACGCTCTTTGTTTGTCCTCTTTGTCCAGCTTCAAGAGCCGATATGTCATTTTTGGGCTATCTTTACTCAACAGAACTGTACTACACCCAGATATGGTCTCACTAATGCTTTCAATAAACATTAAAATTCCAGATTTATATTCAGTGATTTCTACAATATAACATTAGCAACAAGAAAAGCATCCGGCTGTAAAAATCATGCCAAAACCCATAAAACATTAACCCCATATAGAAGTGGGAAAAGATGAAGAGAAAGAAGAAAGTTTGCCTATTTAATTGCTTCTGTGTTTTGCCTAAAGCACTTTTAAGTTGCTAAATTTTTCAGTAGTTGCTTCTAGTAGGACAGCATCACCCTGGTTATATTTATAAATAATGTTCATTGTGACTGAGCAAAACACTCTACATTTCTCTACATTATAGAGTATTTCTCAAGAGTTTTGAATATTCTGAAGTTCTTTAACAGTATTTGCTATATATCTACATTATGAACTGCATAAGTTTACAAGCTATATTAGTTTTGATATCTTGAGGTGGTTAACAGCAAGCTATGTCATTAATCTGAATTAAAATGAGTAGTGAATGATAGACCAACAACTTTTTAGGTATCAACCTTGAAATCCAGTTTTTATGCTCCATCTGACACTAATGATGTTGAGTAGACTAACTGTTTAGTGTGGAACTATATGAAAGGTTTTGAAAGTCTAAAATTTGTTGTTTATTTTTTTATAATTTTTTTTTTACATTTATCTAACAATGTAACATTGGTTTGGCAGGATTTGCTCCTTGTGAAAACACAGTGGTAGTTTTCTGATTATGTTTTCTATAATTCTGCATTGAGTAGAATTAAGATATATTGGTCTATATTGGTTTGGTCTGGTTTGTTTCCTTTTTTTATGGTTTTCAATCATATCAGTAATTTTGGCCTAGGGATTAGTCTTCAATTCACTGAGGGCCTGATGCATACCTGACTTCTTCTGTTGTAATATCTACACACTCTGAACTTCCCTCAGATATTTAATTTCACCTTTTTAAAACTTTATACACACTATTTTTGAGAATTTCCAGTTATTTTTGCTTTTTCACTGGAAAATGTTTCCTGTTGTTTTTTTTTCTATTAAAATACTTTTATAAAATCCTCACATTGTTTTTCCACATTTGTATTTATTATTTACATTTTTTGTCTCTTTGTGATTTTTTCCAGTAATGGTTATTGCCTTTTCCAGATTTCCCTGCAATGTTGTGTGTTGAGAAAGGCACAATATAAAACACAAATTGATTGTGTGTATTTAGTAATATATTAATTTAAAATATTTTATTTATGAGTTGTCAGAGATGGCTTACCAATGGTCTGGAAGTGGTCAAGGAAACAAAACTAGCTGCAAACAATTATGAATAATTTTTATTTTAGTTTTAAACAACGCAACAACTGACCTGACAAATAAGAAACTTGAAATGTCTCAAATAATTCCAATTAGTAATAAATGCTTTATTAATTTATTTTATAATTACTTTGTAGCTATGTTACCTATCAAAGGCAGCTAATGGAAAAATTGAAATATATTTTATAAATTTTGCCTTATAAATACCCACAGCATTCCTGGTACATCTTTTCTCAGTATCCTTGTGTGTGACAACCTGTCTTGTCCAGTGTTCCATCTCTCAATCCCATTCTTGTTAAGCCTGCTTCTCAGACTCTGAGAACTCCCTTTTGAAACACCTTGCTTGCCTTCTGTATTTGATGATTATTATGATATTTGATATTGTTATAAAAATAATTAAAATAATTGACACTTTGTCTTAAATTTCTGCATATCAAAACTCTGCTTTGGCATTAGAGCCTAAAAGCAGAATTACTTAAGTATATTATGAATGTGAATGAATGGCCAAGGAACAGTACACGTTACAAATTTTACTTTTACTCACTCAAACATATTATCCTCAATCATTATTTCTCTCTACCATATTTTCAACAAGCATGCACTATAAAACAATAGTAACTGTGGTGCTTAGTTGTGTTTCCTTGCAGTTTAGCTTTAACTTGTATATCAAGTTTTTTTTTTTTTGTTTGTTTTTCTTTTTTCATTCAGTATTTTTCTTATTAGGTGTACACAACTCACACCACTGAAAGTGTGTAACTCAGAGTGTTTGGTATTGCAAACTCAGTGACCATATGAAAGTGGCTAATAGCTGTGGTTCTTTCAAAAATGTATGGTTTTGGTTTGACATCAAAAGGCCAAAAAATGTGATGCAGCATAATCAGTACAATTCAAATTTATTCATATATGTACTTAATGCAAAGAAATTCTTATTTGCATGCTTAATCAACATGCACCACCAAGTGCTATGAATGTCACTCTATAGGTTATATAAAACATAACAACACAATACAATATGAAAAGCACCTAGACCTGAGTTATACATACACATACGCCCACCTGTTGTCTATTGTTAATAGCTATTACTAGACCTCTTTAATCCTGAGAGAGAACCATGACCTCAGAGTTTGAAGTGCTGATCCTCATCCTAACCGCTTCACACTTGGCAACAAATTAAGAATAGTGTTTGATGATTCAACTAAACACCCCAGCCTATGTGGAAGAATACAGTGCATTGTCATAGATTAGAATAGATTAAAGATGTACAGGGAATTGAAATTGTTTGAACTTGAAAGGGAGTTCATTGGAAATCATAGGTATAAGTGGAATGAAAATAGCCTCTTCCTTTCTGATTCTGGTTAGAACAGTAGCCTCGATCACGTGTGGATGATGTGACAGTGTTTCTCACAACCTAGATATATCTTTTTTTTTTTCAAATTAAATTAAAATGTACTGTTTTAGGGTTTTCTTTAATTGTCTGAATGATGTTCATGCATTTATTTTTTTTATTAATTTTCGAACCTGTAGCTTTTGGATACTTACTCATCCTCTCACTTGGTGATTGTGTTGAGATGAACATCAGGACAGACAGACTTTCTTGCTTATTTATTAGATGACAAATGGAGTATACATAATGTGAGAAGAGTTCACAATTTGAACCTTGAGACCTTGTAGCTACAAATCCATATCCTTACCTATTATATTACATTACCAATTGACAACCTTTAGTAGTCTCTCAGTCTGGCACTGGCATAAACTGGGAAACAACTTAATTTTTTTGCGAATTTACCATTAAAGAATGATGTTGTTTATAAATGTATACCAGTGTCAAAGGTACCAAACTTAAAATGTGATCAGAAACTCAATAATGCCATTTGTATTGCTGCTCTTACTTATCTCATCCTTGTAAAGAATTTTTGTTCTGTTCAAATCGTAGCTATGTTCCAATAAAACAATATACAATAAATGCTAAACGTCGTTTTTGCTACAAAGTGACGTACAGTATTAATGTGCTTCAAGTCTGATGATTGTTGCTGTTAATTAATATGTAATCCATTCCAGTTGCATATAACTTGAATAGAGCTGTCAGATCAGCTGGCACTGCACACAAATCGTAGTGAATGTTGAAAGTTATTGCCATTACAGAATATCACGAGTCACCCTTACATAATCGTATTAACTGTTGATCCTATTAACTTCTATTGATTTGCAGGCTCATATTTTGAATGATTCCATATTTTATATTGCACATATAGTGGTGTTAAAAGTTATTTGCATTCTCGAATAAACGACCCAAATATAGCATGCGTTAGCGCTCCTAAAATCAATTAGCTGTACAGAAGCGTATTAGGGCCACGGTGAAAAAAAAATACGGACACAAGAAAAAAAAAAAGTAAATGTAGAGATTAAAGTCGACATGTTGACTTTATTCTCGACATTTGCACTATTGTCGCCATTTATGTCGAGATTAAAGTCGACATTTCCACTTTATTCCCGTAGTTTATTTTATTAGTAGAATGTCGCAAACTAAACTTCATCTTAAAATGAAAGTTTAATTTACTAGATTTCCTCAAACCTCGTCATAAATTATGTAGCACATTAAATGCTTTGTGTTAAGTGTTCCCCGACCCATATTAATCGGTACGCGCTTCTTAAACTGATTTCCTCTTGCACTAAAAGGAGGCGAAGGCAGCGTTTGCCGTACAGAATATATTCACTTCATGATATTCCTGCTCCCTGAACATTTAGAATGCTAAGATAAATACTTGATATCATTTTCATGATGAAATGTATTAAAGCATGTACGGGCACGGTGGCGTAGTGGTTGCACTGCTCTAACCCTGTCTTGAGTTTGCATGTTTTTCTGGTGGGTTTACTCGGCGTGCTTCAGTTTCCTTTCAAAGTCATGTTGGATGTGGCGTTTTGCTATGTATTATTGACCCTGCTACTGTATTTATTGCTCCTTTTCACACATTGCTGGCGCCCCATTCAGGATTTGCTCCTGCCTCCCACACAATGCTTGCTGGGATGAGTGCAACCCTGAATTATGGCATAATTAAACATATATAACCGTAAATGGATGGCATAATTAAACATGTATAACGAAGATTTTTTTTAAGTGCTGAAAACTCTGAGGTCAAGGTTTATAACAAGGTTTTAATTGCACGAAGACGTTTATCGTGTGGTGATTGGTTATGTGGAGAAAGAAAAAGAAAGCATTAGAACTGGGGTACCGGGTTTGGGGTCTAGTACGTCATATAGAGACAGCAGGCATACAATAAAGAAAGCCCGCTCAGAAGAACATCCATTGAATTGTGTGTTCGTGTGTTCGACCATCACACGAACCCAGCAATTACACAATATTTCAGTTAAACCTGTGCGATGCCCATTCATATATCCAGTTTTGTCACATCACACCTGTCATAACTTTCTCTACACTGAACGTAGACCTGGGGACCCCTTAATGTAAGGGAGCAGCACTACAGCCACGCCACCGTGCCCCCCGCCTCCCATGTTTAATACATGCTTTAATGCATTTCATCATGAAAAATATGTCAAATATTTATCTTAGTATTCTGAATGTTCATAGAACAGGAATATCATGAAGTAAATGTGCGGCGATCGCTGCCGCTCCTCAGTGCAAGAGAGTCAGTTTAAGAAGCGTGTAGAGATTAACAACTTGGTCGGGGAATCTAGTAAATTAAACATTCATTTTAAGATTAAATTTAGCTTGCGACATTCTACTGACAAAATAAACTACGAGAATAAAGTGGAAATGTCGATATAAATGTCGAGAATAAAGTGGAAATGTCGACTTTAATCTCGACGTGAATGTCGAAAATAAAGTGGAAATGTCGAGAATAAAGTCAAAATCTCGACATTTACTTTTTTTTCTTCGCTGTGTCCGTATTTTTTTTTTCACCGTGGCCCTACGCTTCAGTAGGTTTTGTTATGCAACTGGGTATTTGCAATTAGCCGATGAGACTCAATATGGTGAGGAATTGGAGTTCTTCACTTATTTTGATTTTATCCTTCTGCTGTACCTCACCTCGACATCTCAAATGAAAGTGAGGTCCAAAAATATTTTTAGAAGTACACAGATTATATTTCAACTAATGCGTATCACAACTACTTGCTTTGAATGACAAAATTCAGTGGCTCTGCACTTGGCAGGCGAGCGGTGGTATATCACGTGGTCATTCCCTTAACCAATCCTTGCAGGACTCCAGCAGTAGTCGCATCGACAACACATTCCCGGAAGTACTGAGGATTTGTTGACTGTTGAACTTTTAAAAGAAACGAACCTATCTGTAAGCTCTAGGTACAATTTACGATATCTCTGCCGATTGCAGTCATGCTGAGTAGAAGTTCTAGACAGCTTTGCAGAGTTTTGCTGTGTACTTTTGCTTTGCCTAAATGGCGATGTCATAGCGCACAGGTACGTGTTGTGTAAGCTGGAAGTTAACAATGCTTTTTATTTTACTGGATCGAACGATAAAAAGCCATTCAAGCTACTCATCTGTTTAACCATGTAACATTTGCGTTGCTATATTCTTAACCCAGCCAGTCAGAATTTCGACCCGGAACTTTACATTTAATTTGACTAATGTCAAACATCGAGAAAGAGAATACAATTTTTATAACTGAATTGTGTATTTTTTTCCATTAGTGAATCGGCATAGTTTTAATATTGTCTCTTAATCTGTATCGTTGCCCACTGCCACCAGAACAACTCATCTATATTCTTGTCAGTTAAATTTGGAATGTTTAGATGCTTTACTAAAGTGGCACTAATTGCCTTGCTTGTGTATGATGGACATAACATCATTCCGAGTGAATAACTATAATAACATTGTTAATATACTGTGTGTGTGTGTGTATATATATATGTATATATGTGTGTATTATATATATATATATATATATATATATATATATATATACTAGCAGAATACCCGCGCTTCGCAGCGGAGAAGTAGTGTGTTAAAGAAGTTATGAAAAAGAAAAGGAAAATTTTTAAAAATAACGTAACATGATTGTTAATCAATCAATCAACATTTATTTATATAGCACATATTCATACAAAAAAAATGTAGCTCAAAGTGCTTTACAAAATGAATAGAAAATAGAAGACACAATAAAAAAATAAACATAAGTCAACATTAATTAACATAGAATAAGAGTAAGGTCCGATGGCCAGGGTGGACAGAAAAAACAAAAAACTCCAAAAGCTGGAGAAAAAATAAAATCTGTAGGGGTTCCAGACCAAGAGACCGCCCAGTCCCCTCTGGGCATTCTACCTAACATAAATCATCATATTTTCATGGAAGGACCTGATGATGATGGTCACGTAGACTTCTGGCTTTCAGTCCATCATTGTTGGAGCATCATGATGCTTTGAGTAGGTGGTGGTGGCAGGCCGCCACCACAAAAAACGGAAAAAGAAACAGAAGAGAGTAGGGGTCAGTATGGATTTTAGAGCCACCATGAATAGTTATTATGAAGAATTGAACATACAGAGTATCAGGATTATGTTAAAGTGAAGTTATAAAAGGCCATGTTAAAGTAATGTGTTTTCAGCAGTGTTTTAAAGTGCTCTACTGTATTTGCCTGGCGAATTCCTATTGGCAGGCTATTCCAGATTTTAGGTGCATAGCAGCAGAAGGCCGCCTCACCACTTCTTTTAAGTTTAGCTTTTGGAATTATAAGGAGACACTCATTTGAAGATCTAAGGTTACGATTTGGAATATAACGTGTCAGGCATTCCGATATATAAGATGGAGCGAGATTATTTAAGGCTTTATAAACCATAAGCAGTATTTTAAAGTCAATCCTGAATGACACAGGCAACCAGTGTAGTGACATCAAAACTGGAGAAATGTGTTGGATTTTCTTTTCCCAGTTAGGATTCTAGCAGCTGCATTCTGCACTCGTTGCAAATGATTTATGTCTTTTTGGGTAGTCCTGAGAGGAGTGCGTTACAGTAATCTAGTCTACTGAAAACAAAAGCGTGAATTAATTTCTCAGCATCTTTCAATGATATAAGAGGTCTAACTTTAGCTATGTTTCTTAAATGAAAAAATGCTGTCCTAGTGGTCTGATGAATATGCGATTTAAAATTCAGATTACAGTCAACGGTTACCCCTAAATTTTTTACTTCCGTCTTAACTTTTAATCCTAGTGCATTAAGTTTATTTCTGATAACCTCGCTGAATCCATTATTGCCAATTACCAAAATTTCAGTTTTCTCTTTATTTAGTTTGAGAAAATTACTATTCATCCATTCAGAAATACCAGTAAGACATTGTGTTAGTGTATGAAAGAGTGAGTCATCAGGTGCTATAGATAAGTACAGCTGTGTGTCATCAGCATAGCTGTGGTAGCTCACGTTGTAACCTGAGATAATCTGACCTAACGGAAGCATGTAGATTGAGAATAACAGCGGACCCAGGATAGAGCCTTGTGGAACACCATATCGGATATCATGTGTCTTTGAGATTTGATTACCACAACTCACAAAGAATTTTCTCCCTGCCAGGTAGGATTCAAACCAATTTAAGACACTGCCAGAGGCCCACCCATTGACTAAGGCGATTTCTAAGAATATTATGATCAATGGTGTCAAATGCAGCACTCAGATCTAAGAGGATGAGAACAGATAAATGGCCTCTGTCTGCATTTACCCACAAGTCATTTACTACTTTAACAAGTGCAGTTTCTGTACTGTGATTTGTTCTGAAGCCTGACTGAAAAGTATCAAGAATAGCATGTTTATTTAGGTGGTCATTTAACTGCATAATGACTGCCTTCTCTAAAATTTTACTTAAGAAGGGCAGGTTAGAAATGGGTCTAAAATTTTCAAAGGCAGAGGTCAAGATTATGTTTCTTAAGAAGGGGTTTAACTACAGCAGTCTTAAGACAGTCTGGAAAGACCCCGTATCTAATGACGAATTTACTATGTCCAGAATATTGTCAATTAGAACGCCTGATATTTCTTTGAAAAACCTGGTTGGTATTGGGTCAAGGACGCAGGTGGAGGATTTCAGTTGAGAGATTATACTATGTAATTCAGGTAAATCTATCTTGGTGAAAGCATTTAATTTGTTTATAACGGAGTACCGGGGCTTTGGAGGTTAATGTAATTGTTTTGCCTTTGATATGAGTGTTGTTGTCATATCTGTTCGGTTAATGTTTTGAAAATGATGCATGTGCCCTGCCCAGGATTGGTTCCTGCCTTGCGCCCAGTGTTGGCGGGGATTGGCTCCAGCAGACCCCCGTGACCCTGTGGTCGGATTCAACGGGTTGAGAACTGGATGGATATTTCAGCGCTGACTTTGTATATTCCGACACTGACTTTATATATTGAAGTTTTGACTTTATATATTGCAGCGCTTACTTTATAGCCTATATTCCGACGCTGACTTTATATATTCAAGATTTGACTTTATATATTCCGAAATATTCCAACGCCGTCTTTATATACTCAGGTTTTGACTTTATATATTTGGGAATGACTTTAGGCTATATATTCAAGTTTTGACTTTAAATATTCCAGCGCTGACTTTATATATTCAAGTTTTGACTTTATATATTCAGAAACAAGTATTGACTTTATATATACCGACGCTGACTTTATAAATTAAAGTTTTGACTTTATTTATTCCGACAGTGACTTTATATAATCAAGTTTTGACTTTATATATTCGCGAATGACTTTATATATACAAGTTTTGACTTTATATAGTTAAATGTAGTCATCATTCCAGAACTTTTTCTTTACCATAGAAATTTAAAGACTAAATTCAACTTCCATTCCTAACAAAGATATTTCAGGCGAGTAAATAGAAGCTACTTATATCCAAATTCCAGATATTGAGCTGTCGCCTGCCTGCCTGAATAAACCACCCTCGCTTCGCTCTTACTTTTTTACCGCTCATTTAATCATGGCTAGTGGCAGAAAAATTATAAAATGGAAGGAGGATTACACCGAGTATGGCTTTACCAAAACAATTATTGATGGCTAATCGATTATTCATAAAGCTTCAATTGGTGATCTGTTTTCTGTGTTAACCTCATATTTTTTCATACTTCTTCTCAAACCAAGGGGGTGCGAGGGTAAAATGAATCGGGAAGCGATGATCAATGTAATTGGTGTACCAGGAAATTATGCATTGACAGAAGTTCCCCTTTGCTTGTGATTAAAGGCGTGAATTTTTTAACGCATTGTGGAGCACATGCATCGAAGCTTCTCAGCTGTACATGTGCTAAGAAAAGGAAACATTTTAAAAATAACATGATTGTCAATGTAACCTTTTGTAAGTAGTGCCTGGAGGATTCAGTGTGGAGAAACTCTAGACACAGCGTGTGTATTAACTTGTGGAACTTTGTGGCAGCGTCACAAAGTCGTAACACTGCGTTAGCTGCGGAGCGCAGCTCAGAGCGAAATGAGGTGAATGGGAGGGGAGATGATGACGTGACTCCCCCCCCCGCCTTAACTGTCAATCCCTCACAAACACAGTCTCTCGGAATTTGCATAAGCACAGCCCCTCACCTGCAATTTTAACTTAGTTACAAAGTGATCAAAACTCGTTTATATCCTGCGTCCTCTCATTAAACTTGTATCCCGCATTACCCGTGGGCATGAAAAACGCCAGTGGCAGCCTGTCTATGAACTTAATATAAACTTTAGTTTACACTTTGCTTTGTTTCCGAAGTAGCAGCACTCATTAATATGGTTGTATATGTCACTCTCTTTTATTGTTTCACTGCCTTCTGAATTATATAATGCATGTTTTCTTCAGCTCTTTTTGGAGCTCTTCCTGGTTTTCTACGCTGCGTTGACAGTCAGTTCACGCGTGATTACGTGGGAGGCGTGATGATGTCACGAAACTCCGCCCCCACGGCTTTCGAGCTCAACTCCATTACAGTATATGTAGAAAAATAGCTTCCATTTATGACCATTACACGTAGAATTTCGAAATGAAACCTGCCCCACTTTTGTAAGTAAGCTGTTAGGAAAGAGCCTGCCAAATTTCAGCCTTCTACCTACACGGGAAGTTGGAGAATTAGTGAGTGAGTGAGTCAGTCAGTCAGTGAGGGCTTTGCCTTTTATTAGTATAGATATATGTATATATATGTATGTGTATATATATATATATATATATATATACAGAATACCAGCGCCATGCATGAGAAGTAGTGTGTTAAAGAAGTTATGAAAAGAAAAGCAAACATTTTAAAAATAACGTAAGATGATTGTTAATGTAATTGTTTTGTCATTGATATGAGTGTTGTTGTCATATCTATCTATATATATATATATATATATATATATATATATATATATATATATATATATATATATATATATATATATATATATAGCAAAATAGCTGCATTGGCGAGAAGTATGAAAAGAAAAGGAAACATTTTAATAATAGCGTAACATGATTGACAATGTAATTGTTTTGTAATTGTCATGAGTGTTGCTGGCATATATATATATATATATATATATATATATATATATATACACACATACATATATATACATATACATATATATACACATACTGTATATATACACACACACATATATACATACTGTATATACAACATATACATATCTACATATATACTGTATATACACATATATATACAAATCTACATATATATATCTACATATATATATTAGGGGTGGGACTCGATTAAAAAAATTAATCCAATTAATTAGAGGCTGTGTAAGAATTAATCTTGATTAATGGTATGTAATCGCACGTAAATTTGCCCCAAATCGCAAATGTTTTTTTTTTTTATTTAAAAGCGGTTTTAGTGGGCGACAGAATCAAATAATAGACATGGACATGAATATTGTAAACTGAAGCTGTTTTAATTTCTGAAAAAAAAAAGCTTTTAAACTGCATTTGAATTCAAAACAGAAACAAAAATATCATCCCTGGTTAAAATTGGGCAGACTTAAAAATAAAGTGGTAGTTTAAGTACTTTAAGTACATTTTCAGAATAGTATTGTCTTTAAATAATAATAACCAAAATTTCACCATAAAGTGCAGTTTTCTTCTTAAAAAATAAGTCAGAAACATAAAAGGTAATTTGACCAGCTTACTCTTTAAACTCTGAGTAACATTAGCCAAAATTATTTTGTACATTAGGCTAAAACAGTGTGATCATTGAACATTTTGTAATTAGATGTATTTAGAATTACTAACGGTCACGGAAGTCCAATGATCCCCAGTAAGAGCCACAAAGTCCGCTTTCTGTAATGCATCTAATTTTGCTTGCTTTTCAGTGTGCACAAAACCATGCTTTTATCAAGGCTTCGCTCGGGTAGTCGAAATGATCAGTCGTAGGCACGCGCTTTATTCCGACTCTAACATTTTTGTAGCTGTGATGTGTGCATCAGTGTAATGGATGTACCAGGAAATCATGCATTGACAAAAGTTCCGTTTGCTTGGAATTGAAAGTGTGATTAAATCGTTATTTTTAACGCGTTATGGATACATGCATCGAAGCTTCTAAACTGTGCTTGTGCTAAGAAAGGGAAAATTTTAAAAATAACGTAACATGATTCTGCGTTAACCTAATATTTTTTCATACGTCCCAAACCAAGGAGATGGGAAGGTAAAATGAATCGGGTAGCGCGCGTACATAGTCAGTACATCCCCTCTCGGGAATCGAACCTCGAATGTCGGCGTTAGAGGCGAAGACTCTACAATTGCGCCACCGCTTGTCTATGCTAAAGTATGTATTGTAGATCGGGCTATAGATATACATTTATATATATACCCGTGTATCGCAGTGGAGAAGTAGAAGTTATGAAAAGAAAAGGGAACATTTTAAAAATAGCGTAACATGATTGTCAATATACAGTAATTGTTTTGTGAGTGTTATTGAATGTTGCTGTCATCAAGGATTTGATTATCATTATTTCTTTCAATCAGGCTCGTATTTGTGCGATGTGTTCAAGTTACATTCCGTGTTTGTCAATCGTTGTAAAGATAAGAGGTTTCATTCATCGATTAGTTCCTTACTGCATCAATAAACAGCTCGTCTTCCTTTTTATCTGTGATGTGACAAACTGCATGCACGGGTTTTTTTTACGCTGTCTTCCTTTAGCGGGACATTGACTTTTTCCACCGTGTGCTTTGTTTCCACAGTAGCTGCATTTATGAATATGCTTATCAGGCGCTTCATATTTTTGCTGCCTTTTCAATTGTGTAATTGGTTTTGTTCAGCTCTTTGGAACTGTTGCTTTTATCTGTGCACTGCATCAGTTCCGTGAGCCACTTTCGGTGTACATGCAACGAAGGTTCCCAGCTGTGCTGGTGCCATCTCGTGCTATGTCCATAGCTTTATTTAATGTTACCTTAGTCCTGGCACTTAAAACTTTCTCTGGCAGTTTAAGCTGAGTTTGTGTCAAACACCACCCTGACCATCTCATCTTCCTCTCCATAAGCACAGTCCTTCACCCGTGAATATTTACCCGTGGCAGTTTGCTATTGGATTGCGCTGACGGATGGCCTTATATGGGCAGGCACTAAATTACAAGCGCCAGCGTAGCCTGTCTATGAACTTAATTTAAAGTGTAGGTTTACATCGTGCTTTGTTTCAGTAGCAGAACTCGCTTCTTATTGTTTAGCTGCCTTCTCAATTATATAATGCATGTTTTCTTGGCGCTTTTTGAGGTCTTCCTGGTTTTCTATGTACTGCGTGATTACGTGGGAGGCGTGATGATGTCACGAAACTCCGCCCCGGCGTTGAAGCTCATCTCCATTACAGTAAATGGAAAAACTGCTTCCAGTTATGACCATTACGCGTAGAATTTCGATATAAAACCTGTCCAACTTTTGTAAGGAAGCTGTAACGAATCAACCTGCCAAATTTCAGCCTTCCACCCACGGGAAGTTGGAGAATTAGTGATGAGTCAGTGAGTGAGTGAGTGAGTGAGTGAGTGAGGGCTTTGCCTTTTATTAGGAAGACCTCAAAAAGCGCTTGAAAAAACATTATATAATTGAGAAGGCAGCGAAACAATAAGAAGCGAAGCGAAAGTGACATATACAACCATATTGATGAGTTCTGCTACTTCGGAAACAAAGCACGATGTAAACCTACACTTTAAATTAAGTTCATAGACAGGCTGCCGCTGGCGTTTGTAATTTAGTGCCTGCCCATATAAGGTCGTCCGTCAGCGGCAATCCAATAGCAAACTCCCACTAAATATTCACGGGTTAAGGACTGTGCTTATGGAGAGGAAGATGAGATGGTCAGTGGTGTTTGGCACAAACTCAGCGAAACTGCAGAGAAAGTTTTAAGTGCCAGGACTAAGGTAACATTAAATACAGCTATGGACATAGCAGGAGATGGCACCAGCACAGCTGGGAACCTTCGATGCATGTACACCGAAGGCTCACGTGAACTGGACGCAATGCACAGATAAAAGCAACAGTTCCAAAGAGTGCTGAACAAAACCGATTACTACAATTGAAAAGGCAGCAAAAATATGAAGCGTCTGATAAGCATATTCATAAATGCAGCTACTGTGGAAACAAAGCACACGGTGGAAAAAGTCAATGTCCCGCTAAAGGAAGACAGTGTAAAAAACCCGTGCATGCAGTGTGTCCGGTCTCAGATAAAGAAGACGAGCTGTTTATTGATGCAGTAAGAAACGAATCGATGAATGAAACCTGTTATCTTTACAGCGATTGACAAACACGGAATGTAACTTGAACACAACACATCCTACAAATACTGAACCTGATTGAAAGAAATAATGATAATCAAATCCTTGATGACAGCAACACTCAGTAACACTCACAAAACAAATACTGTACATTGAAAGTCATGTTACGTTATTTTTAAAATGTTCCCTTTTCTTTTTTCTACCTTTTTAACACACTACTTCTCGCTGCGATGCGGGTATATATATATATGTATATATATATATATCCCGCTCTACATACTCGAATAATGGATACTTTATTGCCATCAATGATTGTTTTGGTAAAGCCATACTCAGTGTATTCATTAGATGAACTGTAAAAAAGTAAGAGCGAGGGGAGGATGACTCATTGAGGCATGCAGGCTGTAGTCTTGGCGTCAACTCTATCTGAATTCTTGCGATCACATTTGAAAAAATATATCTTTTCAAGTTCTATTTAGTCAATATGTGTCAAACTCAAGGGCAGCGGGCCACATCCGGCCCGGCGTGTAATTATATCCGGCCCAGCGATATCATTTTATATACTGTATTATTTTATTAAAGCCCGGGTATATGAAGCGCTGGTAACACAATAAACTACAGATCCCATAATGCAGCGCTTCAGCCGCCTTGCTGAACAAGTTATTGCGAAGCTAGCTCACACGATGCTGAAGAGAAAAGTTGATTCTGAAAATAGAGCCTTTAAAAACCGATGGGAGGCTGAGTATATGTTTACTGAACCCTGTGTCTCATTTGTGGAGCTAATGTGGCTGTAATTACAGAATTTAATCTAAGACGGCACTATGAGATAAAACATCAGGGTAACCTGCATGCAATGCAGAAGATACAGAAAGCAGCATAATTAAATAAGAATCTGACACTTCAGCGGACGTTTTAACCCGTGCACAATCACAAAGTGTGTGTATATATATATATATATATATATATATATATATATATATATATATATATATATATATATATATATATATATGTGTGTGTGTGTATATATATATATATGTGTGTGTATATATATATATATATGTGTGTGTGTATATATATATACAAAAGTTGGACAGGTTTTATATCGAAATTCTACGCGTAATGGTCATAACTGGAAGCAGTTTTTCTCCATTTACTGTAATGGAGATGAGCTTCAACGCCGTGGGTGGGAGTTTAGTGGGACATCATCACGCATCCCACGTAATCACGCAGTACATAGAAAACCAGGAAGACCTCAAAAAGCGCTCAAGAAAACATGCATTATATAATTGAGAAGGCAAACAATAAGAACAATCACATATACAAGCGATGAGTTCTGCTACTTCGGAAACAAAGCACCATGTAAACCTACACTTTAAATTAAGTTCATAGACAGGCTGCCGCTGGCGTTTGTAATTTAGTGCCTGCCCATATAAGGCCATCCGTCAGCGGCAATCCAATAGCAAACTGCCACGGGTAAATATTCACGGGTGAAGGACTGTGCTTATGAAGAGGAAGATGAGATGGTCAGGGTGGTGTTTGACACAAACTCAGCGAAACTGCGAGAGAAAGTTTTAAGTGCCAGGACTAAGGTAACATTAAATAAAGCTATGGACATAGCACGAGATGGCACCAGCACAGCTGGGAACCTTCGATGCAAGTACACCGAGTGGCTCACGTGAACTGGCGAGTGCACAGATAAAAGCAACAGTTCCAAAGAGCTGAACAAAAACCGAATTACACAATTGAAAAGGCAGCAAAAAATATGAAGCGTCTGATAAGCATATTCATAAACGCAGCTACTGTGGAAACAAAGCACACGGTGGAAAAAGTCAATGTCCCGCTAAAGGAAGACAGTGTAAAAAAAACCCGTGCATGCAGTGTGTCAGGTCTCAGATAAAGAAGAAGACGAGCTGTTTATTGATGCAGTAAGAAACGAATCGATGAATGAAACCTGTCATCTTTACAACGATTGACAAACACGGAATGTAACTTGAACACAACACATCCTACAAATACGAACCTGATTGAAAGAAATAATGATAATCAAATCCTTGATGACAGCAACACTCAGTAACACTCACAAAACAAATACTGTATATTGACAGTCATGTTACGTTATTTTTAAAATGTTCCCTTTTCTTTTTCTACCTTTTTTAACACACTACTTCTCCGCATGCGATACGCGGGTATATACAGTATATATGTATATATATATATATATATATCCCGCTCTACATACTCGAATAATGGATACTTTATTCGCCATCAATGATTGTTTTGATAAAGCCATACTCAGTGTATTCATTAGATGAATGGTAAAAAAGTAAGAGCGAGGGGAGGATGACTCATTGAGGCATGCAGGCTGTAGTGCGCCTCAACTCTATCTGAATTGTGCGATCACATTTGAAAAAATATATCTCTTCAAGTTCTATTTAGTCCATATGTGTCAAACTCAAGGGCCACGGGCCACATCCGCCCGGTGTAATTATATCCGGCCCGCGAGATCATTTTATATACTGTATTATTGTTATTAATGGCCCGGGTATATGAAGCGCTGGTAACACAATAAACTACAGATCCCATAATGCAGCGCTTCAGCTGCCTTGCTAACACTTACTGCGTTAATCAAGTCTAGCTTATGATGCTTATGATGCTGCAGAGTTATTGCGCACTGAGTTTGCACGGCGCTTTGGTGACTTTGAAGAACAAAAAAAGTCCGCCTACATGCGGCTCGAACCTTGTGCATGTTTGGTAGCACATATCTGTGTGAGAAGCTCTTCTCAGTGATAAAGACTAACAAAACAGCACACAGGAGTCACCTCACTGATGAGTACCTGCAGTCCATCCTGAGAATCTCCACAACACAGAACCTCACACTAAACAGAAATGAACTTGTGGCCAAAAAAAGATGGCAGGCGTCCAGCTCTAAAATGACATAAGAGCAAAGACAACTGAATGATTTAATTTGTTATTGCACGTAAGAGCGGAGTCAACGTTTTAACAAACAGCGTATTGCACTGATCTGAAATAGCTGTGTGTGTATATATGTAGATATGTATGTATATGTATATATATGTTTATATATGTGTGTGTGTGTATGTATGTGTGTATATATGTAGATATATATGTATGTATATATGTGTATGATATATATATATATATATATATATACTCACAACATTGACAAAACAATTACATTGACAATCAGGTTACGTTATTTTCAAAATGTTTCCTTTTCTTTTCATTGCTTCTTTAACACACTACTTCTCCGCTGCAAAGCGCGGGTATTTTGCTAGTATATATATATATATATATATATATATATATATATATATATACAGTATGTATGTATGTATGTATGTATGTATATATATATATATATATATATATATATATATATATATATGTATGTATGTATGTATGTATGTGTATATATATATATGTATGTATATATATATATATATATGTATGTATATATATATATATGTGTATATATGTATGTGTGTGTATGTATATATATATATATGTGTATGTATGTATGTATGTATGTATGTATGTATATATATGTGTATATTATATATATATATATATATGTGTGTATACATGTATGTATGTATGTATGTATGTGTATGTATGTATATATATAGATATGTATGTATATATATGCATATATGTATGTATAACAACATTTATTTATATATTTCATACAAAAAATGTAGCTCGAAGTGCTTTACATAATGAAGAATAGAAATATAAAAGACACAGTAAGAAAATAAAATAAGTCAACATTAATTAACATAGAATAAGAGTACGGTCCGAATGCCAGGGAGGACAGAAAAAAAAAATAAAATAAAATCTGCAGGGATTACAGACCATGAGACCGCCCAGTCCCCTCTGGGCATTCTACCTCACATAAATGAAACCGTCTTCTTTGTATTTTGAGTTCTCACGGAAGGACTTGATGATGATGGTCATGCAGGCTTCTGGCTTTTAGTCCATCAATGTTGGAGCATCATGATGCTTTGAGTAGGTGGTGATGGCACAGGCCGCCACCACAAAGAAACCGGAAACAGAAACAGAAGAGAGAGTAGGGATTAGTACGGATTTTAGAGCCACCATGAATAGTTATTATAATGAATTGAACATACAGAGTATCAGGATTAAATTAAAGTGTGTATATATATATATATAATATATAATGGACAGTAAAGCCTTCAAATTCACTTTTTAATATCATTAGTAGATTTGCAATACGATTTACAGGGTCAAGAAATTTTAATTAATTTTTATGTTTAATTAAGATAAGCATATGCTTGTGGCTAATTCTAACTTATTATTGATAAAGGACATGTAGTAAAGAAAAGATTTAAAAGTACTTAGCATCTGTAGTAGAGAAAGACTCATAAGTGCACTCATCCGTGTTCCAAACAAGCCTGATTAATTTCATGGGTGACAGTATACAATAGCATAGTTAGTTCAGTGTTACAGCAAGTCAGTGCCTGTTGTAGCTTCTCTGTGTGCAAGACAGGAATCAGGTACGAATGGGGAGCTGCTTGTGTAATAACATGACTCACAAAGATTCATATTTGAGTATGTTTACTGAGCAAACTTTTTATGCAGTTTTCTTCTGGCTGCAAAACCAGCTCTGAAGGTTAGATGTTTAAACAACAGTAGCGGCACACTTTTAATACAACTGATCTGGCTATTTCTGTTTCATAGTCAACTCTTTATTTTCTTCTTTTCCTGTGAGTTTTGAGTGTTTTGTATTTTTTCCTTTTAAATATATTCATTTTGAGCAATGCCACATTACTTCAGCTTCTTTTAGTGATAAGCAGGTGAGCTAGTAGAGAACAATGGTATAAAATATGAAGTTCATGAGGAGTAACTAAAACACCTTAATCGGTTTAACTTTAGATAAAATCATTCGGGACTTTGTAACCTTTCTCTATTAGGTAGGTTAAGTCATTTCAAAATTTCTGTACATTTTTATGCACTTAATTCAGGATATATTCTGTCGGTTGAGTGCTGTATAAATATTTTGGTTTTCACATTTTACTCTTAACATTTTGATCTCCGAAGCTAAGAATTTGTGTCACATTAAAAACTGGCTACTGTAATTTAAAATTTTTCATGTCTGGAGTGTGACATCCTTTTCAAAACCCTAGCTAACCGAATGAATCAAATGCTAGAATGGAAGAGTGTGAGGTAAAAACGAACAGAAATTCCGGCATTCCTTTTTTTTTTTTTCTTGCATATACCAGGTCCCCAGAGTGCTCACCACCAAGGTCATCCTGATGGTAAATCCACCAATGCATTACAGAGAGACAACTATGTTTCAGATATTCTGCAACTAATGTGCTCTCTCCTCATAATTGCTTTTCGTATGGGGTTTTCTGGGCCTTTTCATACACTCAAAGTGGATAGTGTTTACAATAATGACAAGCCAATCTGATTGTAGCATAACAATTATGATTTTTTTTTTAAATAAATTTACATGAGGTTTAACATTTTCCTTGGATTCTCTTCCTTTAAATCACGGGGAATGTGTAGCAGCACATCGTTAATTGAGAGAGAGTGAGGCATTAATTGCTGCCGTGCTGCCTTTAACCAGCTATCAGATGGCTGAAACACGAAGCCAGAGCAAGACTAGCTGCAGATTAGTTGAACTTGGTATTGAGTTTGTTCCACTGTTTACAGGGGCAGACCCGAGGACTGTCTTCTCATAGTATTGTACCACATAGTGTGGTCTTGATCCACTGCTAGCATGGTACTATCTCAGGTAAACTGATCCTCAGAATCTGGGTGCAAAACCAGTATTAATGTTTATGATCATACTGTTGTGGCCACGTTGTTTGTTAACTACATTTTAAGGAAAAGGCTTTGTGTATAGTGTTTCCACATGGATTTTAAACCGTTGTGGGAGGCAGTGAATTTTTTAATTATACAGTTGCAGGTTCAGTTCCCACCATTGATTCTCTATACAGCACTAGTTTAGTCACTTCACCTGTCTGGGCTGTATTAGCAGTGAAATAATAATGTTTATTTGTTATTTGATGATAATTTTTGATAGAATCATCAGCTGAATTAATAAAGGTTGTAAACTTTGATATTTATTAAAGCTTGTTATGAACACTAATGTTCCTGATTACTTTTTTCACAGGCATGCTTATTGAAAATTTACAGATATATTAATGTAGAGAGACAAATAAAATTACCTAATGTAACTGTAATAAATACATGTGTGTTTTTGAACCTTGCATGGTTTGCAGTTGAACACCTCCAGCCACATATTTTTATAATGTTAAATGTAAAACTGATTTAGTTTTCATGGCTAGTTTTTTACATTTTTTTTTTGCAGTCAGATACCTTCTGTTCTTTGTTTGATTATTATTATTTATTTCTGATTAGTTCCAGAGTGAAGACAATTATTTGACAAATACATTATTCAGTCTTAATTTCATGCATCTGCTGTTCCAGTTTGACATTTTTTTTTTTTGCAAGGGACAGATTCCAAGTCAGGTTCTGGATTCTTTTCGTGCTGTGGTAGGAAATGATAACGTGAGTACTGGAACTTCTGTCCGGGCACAGCATGGGCGAGATGAGTCAGTTCACAGGTAGCTGCATTTTCTTTTTTTTTTTTTAAATAGTTTGATCAGTCAGAAATTGTGCATCTTTCTCTCAAATTGTCTTGTTTTTTTGCATATTTTCATATGGAAGCTTGAGTAATGGTCCAAGTGGGCTAGCCCAGACATACCAAATACCAGAAACCTCATGCAACTCTTACTTGGAGCGCTTACTATTGCCATTCTGAAAGTATTTCTTGTCTAAATCTGGAGAACCTTCTAATTGGTATTACATGGAGTTTCCATTTTTGATTTAAGGGGTCTCTTTAGCATGTAAATTATTAACCCAGGTTAAGTGACATTCTACAGGGTGGGCCATTTATATGGATACACCTTAATAAAATGGGAATGGTTGGTGATATTAACTTCTTGTTTGTGGCACATTAGTATATGTGAGGGGGGAAACTTTTCAGGATGGGTGGTGACCATGGTGGCCATTTGGAAGTCGGCCATTTTGGATCCAACTTTTGTTTTTTCAATAGGAAGAGGGTCATGTGACACATCAAACTTATTGGGAATTTCATAAGAAAAACAATGGTGTGCTTGGTCTTAACATAACTTTATTCTTTCATGAGTTATTTACAAGTTTCTGACCACTTATAAAATGTGTTCAATGTGCTGCCCATTGTGTTGGATTGTCAATGCAACCCTCTTTTCCCACTCTTCACACACTGATAGCAACACCGCAGGAGAAATGCTAGCACAGGCTTCCAGTATCCGTAGTTTCAGGTGCTGCACATCTCGTATCTTCACAGCATAGACAATTGCCTTCAGATGACCCCAAAGATAAAAGTCTAAGAGGGTCAGATCGGAGACCTTGGGGGCCATTCAACTGGCCCACGACCAATCCACTTTCCAGGAAACTGTTCATCTAGGAATGCTCGGACCTGAAACCCATAATGTGGTGGTGCACCATCTTGCTGGAAAAACTCAGGGAATGTGCCAGCTTCAGTGCATAGAGAGGGAAACAGATCATCATGTAGCAATTTCGCATATCCAGTGGCCTTGAGGTTTCCATTGATGAAGAATGGCCCCACTATCTTTGTACCCCATATACCACACCATACCATCTGTTTTTTTGTTCCAACAGTCTTGGAGGGATCTATCCAATGTGGCTTAGTGTCAGACCAATAGCGGTGGTTTTGTTTGTTAACTTCACCATTCACATAAAAGTTTGCCTCATCACTGAACAAACTCTTCTGCGTAAACTGAGGGTCCTGTTCCAATTTTTGTTTTGCCCATTCTGCAAATTCAGTGCGCCGATCTGGGTCATCCTCGTTGAAATGCTGCAGTAGCTGGAGTTTGTAAGGGTGCCATTTGTGAGTAGCTAATATCCGCCGAAGGGATGTTCGACTAATGCCACTCTCCAGTGACATGCGGCGAGTGCTGCGCTGTGGGTTCTTGCTGAATGAAGCTAGGACAGCCACTGATGTTTCTTCATTAGTGACAGTTTTCATGCGTCCACATTTTGGCAAATCCAACACTGAACCAGTTTCACGAAACTTAGCAAGCAGTTTGCTAACTGTAGCATGGAAGATGGGTGGTCTCGTAGGGTGTCTTGCATTGAAATCTGCTGCAATGACCCGGTTACTGCGTTCACCAGACATCAACACAATTTCTATCCGCTCCTCACGTGTTAACTTCTGCGACATGTCAATGGCTGTAAACAAAGAAAAACTTGTAAATAACTCATGAAAGAATAAAGTTACGTTAAAACCAAGCACACCATTGTTTTCTTGTGAAATTCCCAATAAGTTTGATGTGTCACATGACCCTCTTCCTATTGAAAAAACAAAAGTTGGATCCAAAATGGCCGACTTCCAAATGGCCACCATGGTCACCACCCATCCTGAAAAGTTTCCCCCCTCACATATACTAATGTGCCACAAAGAGGAAGTTAATATCACCAACCATTCCCATTTTATTAAGGTGTATCCATATTAATGGCCCACCCTGTATATAGGAATATAATGTACCTAAACTTACTTAAAGAAATGAAAAAAAATGTAATGTGGTATGGAAAGTGAGGAAGTTGGGTAACAAGCAAAAGGAGATTACAAGAATGAAATGCTGGAATTTCTAAGAGTGACTGCTTTTTAAAAAAGATAAAGATGGAGGTTAGTTGATTGTTCAGTCGTGGATAGGCTATGTAATGTGTAAAAATAACTTTAGTTTCTTATGTTATGTTTTGATATTATAGCTATGTGGCTGTTATCAAGACAAGTGAAATGTGCAATAATTTAGCTTAGACATAAAGAAATGTCTTAGAACAAGCTATAAACATGCTATGTAACTGTAAATTGTCTAGAAGGATAACATATGCTGCTTTGCTTGAGTCATCTTGCTGGTGATGCAGAGGCATCAGTTGCAATTGGAAGTATTCACTGTGGGGAAAAAAAATGAAAAAATATTAAGGCATGTTATAGTAAGTGGTCAGTAGGGGTAGATGTAGTTAAAAAGACTTTAAACAAAGACAAGTCAATAATATGCTTTATTACATTATATTAAGTGTACTTGCGTAAGGCCCAGTGCTTACTGAAGCTCATTTTAGAAATTCGGTGAAAAGGAAAATTTCAGTTCAGATTTTATAATGCAAATGCTTTTATATCCTTTGCCGTAACATTTACACTTATTCACTAAATAGATGCTCTTATCCAGAGCGGCTTACAAAAGAGTTCAGTATAATCTAATAGAATGAAACTCATTAACTGTAAACATGGATACATTTGAAAAGTGCTTCATGCATATATTCTTCCTAGTAAAGTATTGTCTGCCTAAGTCCTTTTCTCTTACTTGCTCACTAGCATGCACGCCGCAAAGTTTGTAACAGAATTAATGACAAAACATAACTTAAATCTTAATCCATTTCAAGGAAACAGTGGTCCAGGGCCTATCTTTGCAGGATTGGGCGCAAGGCGGGAAACAGCCCATAACACGATGCTAGTCCATTATGCACACACTTATGCTCATACTCACATCCACACTTACTTTTTGATAGTTTCAATAAATTCTGAAGTTGATGTAGTATTATGGGAAATGTTCGTGCCTTTTTAATTTGAACAGCTACTCACCCATTCATCTATCTAAATATGCCAGTTTGTTAACCAGAATTTTAATGGCTGTTTAAATGTGTGATCAGAAGTCCTTCCACAGCTTCTGTTTACCCTTTGACTTGTTAGAGTAATTCACGGTATTACCATATTTCTAGAGAATGATACATATTGTTGGCTTTTTGTTTCTTTGCCCTCCCCTGACCTAGAGTGAGCTCCATTTGCTCAGTAATGGGCTAAGAATTGATGCTGGCACTACATTTGTTATAGGTAGAATTTTACTGGTCCCCATTTTTATGTCTATCTGTAGTGTAGTCTCTTATGCTCCCCTTTGTCCTCTCTCTACTCTAAAGATGCTTTTGCCTATGGCACTCTTTGAATGATGCACAATTTATGAAACACAAAATACTGTCACTTTAGAATCTTTTAGGATGTAGGTACATGGTGCTAATTGGGAAATCGCTCCAAAGGTCATAGATAGGCCACATAGCAGAGGGTTATTTTTTTTTAATTTGTTAGCAAAATCAAAGTGGCTTTTAATCATTTGAACTTTGATTTTCAGTTGTAGGCCTCCTGATGCTGTTTTATGGCCAAAATGTGTGGAGGAGGTTAGTGAGCTTGCAAGGATTTGCCATAGGCACAGCCTTCCTATCATCCCTTTTGGCACAGGCACTGGCTTAGAAGGGGGAGTTGTGGCTATGAACGTAAGTCAAATTCTTTCAGTTTTGTAGTTTTTATAGTTTGACATGTCATGTTGTATATGATTTTTCTAGTGAGCAATAATTAATCTGATTAGCAATTGATATGATTAATATGAATTTGAATTTTCCATTTTCAGCTTGATAATCAGTATTCACCCTTTATTGAACGGTCATATTACTTAACCTGCTTCCCATATAAACCCATGAAGTGGTCTTTGAATAGCTGTAATATTGTAGTAGCTCCTTGCGAACATCCAGCTTGATTGGGCACCATACATATATGTTCATAGAGTAAAGGTGTTTCACCCCAGGTTAATATACTTAAAGGTATTATCAGTCTGCTAGTACCAACCAATAATTCATTTTAAAGAATACCAATATTCTCAGAATAACTGTTGCCACATCCTTAATGTATGTGTTACTTTTAAACAGAACAACTTCTTGTTTTCATTCATCATATCCAAAGTATGATGTAACAGTAAACAACCATTTGGGCAAGAGAAGTCTACCTATCAGTTGAAATGTTGTATTATAAGTGTTTTGATATTTGCAAGTTCTGTCAAAGATATGGAGTTCTTTTTTGCACTGGCCTTTTTCAGTTTTGAAACAATTCCTTTCAATGGTACTAGCTTATTCAGGTAGTGTCTTAGTGGAAAGCTGGAAAATAATGTGAAGCAGATTGAGGATTGCACATTTTAATACCCACAGTATTCAATATTTTATAATATTTATATTATATTTCTGCAATTTTCCTAGAATGCATGTCATCCACTGAGATGTCAGTCTTTGTTATGTACATCCAACAGATGATGGGTATCCGCTATTTTGTTTGTTGAGACAAAGCCAAGTTTATTATTAGTGCTTTAGATTTACATGAACTAATTTTGCTTCTCACTATCTGAAGATGACATCTTCAGATGGCAACTCACTTAGTTGGTTAATGCAGCAAAATAAATTTTACTAAGGAGTTCACTAAATAAACTTTAGACTCAGGCTTCCTATCATAATTCAAAGACAAGTTTGATTGATAAATGAGACTGGCCTGTATTTTCATGTGTTATCCTTCCATGGTCCTTGTGCTGTGCCTGTTTCTCCTCTTATTTTTTATTTATTCCTTAGAGAGGATGCTTTAAGCATTGTAGACTGGTGTACACAACAGTATTTTGCTAGTTTTTCTGCTTTCTGTCATATCACAGGGAGGTGTATGCTTTGATCTACTCAAGATGGATAAAATCCTTAACTTACATGAGGAAGATTTTGATGTCACTGTTGAACCAGGTGTAACCAGGACTGCCCTTAATAGATATCTCAGAGACAGCGGCCTCTGGTTTCCTGTGGGTTAGTATTAGTACTGTACCAAATGTGATTTAACATTGTTTCCTTTTTGTTTCCACTTGAGTGTTTAATGTAGCATCTAAATAACAGTGTAGAATAATTTATATTTTTAATATTTATTAGACAAAAAGTATTCTAATTATTTAAAAAGAAATAGACCTTAATGTAGCTCCATTTATTTTTCATTTTTGTTTTTGGGCTGTTTTAATTTTTAATTCTGTAATAGGCTGCATTTGCAAAGCACCCTGTATTACGCAAAATATGCAAGCAAGAATTTCATTGTACTATGTACACATGACAATAAACATCTTGAATGTCTCTCCTTGCAGTAAAAGTAGGAAAAATGCAAGTTATGAAATTAACTTGTTTCCTTTAATATTTATATTTAAGAAGAGACTGAAGGAAGTAAGCATTTGTTTTAAGTAGTTAATAAGATTTCTTCATAGACATACTAGGGGGCTTCGCTCGCCAACCCTGGCTTTGGTCCTGTGGAAATACAATTTAAAGTGATTTTTTTTTTCATTGGAATTGTTACATATGCATTATGTTCACTTTGTTCTCAAGAAGCTGTGGATTTCTGGCCATTGTGAATTGCATGTCATTGTAAGAAATAAATTTGGCCAACCAATAGTTCTGGATATTGCCATTGCATCATGATATAACTGTTGCAATGCTTTTTGACTACTTTGATATGATGATGGTAAAATTTTAAATTTGTCCAAACTATTGATATTTGAATTTTGAATGTGATCAATGATCCCTTGGATATGTTTCATTCTAAGTTTAGCTTGATTCGATTTAATAAAGAAGAGACGATTAGCTGCGACTTTCACATACGCATTAATAATGTAATGTTGCGATAGATGTTGAGATGATAGAAGTGGATTAAATACATGGGAACGTATCGCTAATTTTGACAGGAATATTGTGTGGGTGTTATTCATTTTTCTGAATGCATTTGTTTCATATTGTACAACCATCCTGTTTCATCATCTGGGAAAAGCAAAGGAAAGAGGAAAGGGTCGGCATGTGACGTTGCATTTGAGATAAATGATGAATCGTGTTTTGCCTTTGGATATACACAAATACAGTATCTAATCTGTCTTTGATATCTCCGTCTTTCGAAATTATTATCGCTGACAATTCGTCACATGTGGGTTTATTATAAATGCGACTGTGATCTTTCGGATTCATATAGAAATCCAAGAAAATGTCTTTGTCTGTGTTTTGCTGGTACATTTTGTGTAAAGCACGATACTTTTGGACGTATGGATTTGTATCCATTATTGGATGTAGCATTTCTATTATGTCGGATCGTTTAACTCTTTCGATTCTATGTTGCATCGCTTCTCTGTGATCATAAAGATACACCTGACCAAATTGTGTTTTTTTCAAAATTAAAATTGTCATAGCTGTAATTGTTGCGGGAACACAGATTCTCATAGTGTATGATCCATTATTGTGTAAATCAACGTTTTGAGCATCGAATGATGCGAACGCAAAACGATTATTGTAGACACGCATATTTTGCCTGTAGTGTTTGTGGATTTCCTTTTCACCAAACAACAAATCTTTTAATTCTTGCTGAAACATCTCTTCATTGGGAAGCTCCTTACCTTTTATCACTGTTCCATCGAGATTGTGCTCACGTACGGACTGTGTGTGTGGTACGGCAGCTGCATTTCCTAAGAAAGGAATGCATTCCACAGGGTTGTCAAGACAGCAGAGAGAACAATTGGCGGTACCCTCCCCACTCTTGGAACAAATCTACACTTCCCAATGCTACAAAAAAGCAATAGACTTTTTACAGGATTTATCACATCCCAGTCATTGCCTCTTCCAGCTTTTGCTATCAGGCAAGAGATACAGAGCAATGAAAACCAGGACAAACCGCCTTAAACACAGCATTTATCCAAAAGCAGTCATGGCCCTGAACTCAGAATAAAACTGCTCTATATAATTCTCCCAATGTGCAATATAGACCTTAAGTAAACCAGTGCAATTTGTACATTTAACCAGTGCGATTTTTATATATAACAAGTGCAATTTGTATATATAACAAGTGCAATTTGTATATTTTGTAAAGTACTTTTATTACTATTCGGTTTATTATTATTTTCTCTCTTCTTGTCTTTTTAACTCTTATGCTTCACACTGAGTCAACTGCACCTTCAACTTATGACATATCACCTATGTCCATATATTCAATCTCTTTTTGCTGTTCCATTATTTCACCGAGTAATAATTTCAGTTTCTGCGAATGTGATCTGTTCTCTGTTTTTTTTCGAATTTTAGTACTGTAGAACTTTTTCTGTGTGTGTATTGCATCAAGGTTGTTTTTTTTTAATGAGCCTTTCGAATTCCACTGCTTTCATAATCTGTAACCTGCTCTGCATGTGTATGACACCAATGTTTTTGAACATATTTATGAAGTTCTACTGTGTCTTTTACTCTTTGTCTTTTATTTCTGACCCTGTTTGGACCTGCAAGGTTTTCAATTCCACTTGTTGATTACTTGATGATTACTTTCCTTGACTAGGTCACCATCTCACGGGAACATGGTTCCAATGGATGTCAGTTTGACGTGACTTGACCATGTTGCAGGAAGTGAAAATGTCTCTGCCTCACTGAAGTGTCTCTCTTCAGAAGATCACGTCTCGTCGCAAGATTTTTTTTATAATAGAGAGATAAGATTATTATACAGTTCAGTGAGACTCATAATAGAGACAGAAACATTTTGATGGATTTTAATTCTAGTGTAGAGTAGAATGCATTCTCTTTAATACAAACCAGTCTATTTAAATCTGAACAAAGTGCTCTAGTTTAAATAATAAATTTTAACAGAAGCACATTTAACACAGTCTATTGTCAACTACAGAGAACCCAGCCACAGGGGATGCACAAGCCTTTGTTGATTTATAATTGAATACATCTTGCCTGAAGATGGTCCTGAGTTGCCTCGAAAGCTTGCATATTGTAATCTTTTTAGTTAGCCAGTAAAAGGTGTAATTTTGCTTGACTTCTCACTAAATATGTTAACTAACAAACTTCTGTGCCAAATTTTTGAGTAACGTCAATACTATATACTGTGTTACAAAAAACAAAATATGAAAAAGTTAATTTTCATGTTCACTGCATGATTTGGGATTTTTCACATAAACTTATTTCCTTTTACAATCACTGAAAGATTGTCAGTTTTATTTACCAGTGTCCGTAAACTGTAATCTTTAACTTTTTATGTATATCATAAATCAGTTTTATACTTTTGCTCCACCAGACCCAGGAGCAGATGCATCTCTTTGTGGGATGGCTGCTACCAGTGCATCTGGGACTAATGCAGTCCGTTATGGAACCATGAGGGAGAATGTTTTGAACTTAGAGGTTGTGCTTTCAGATGGTTCAGTCATTCACACAGCAGGGAAAGGACGTCGTGCAAGGTAAGGTAAAATCTTAGATTGTTTATTGGCACAAGTATTATATGTACTGTAAAGTGGTTCTGGTCTCTTAGGTAAATGTAATTTATAAATTTTGGTATATGATGACATCTGAAGCACCAGAACGTAGAATCACATACCTTAGCCATGTCAAGCATTAAGTCACAAACCAGCAGTGATGTCCGGCAATAAAGAACAAATGAAAGAACAATGATAAAAAAAAACAAGGAAATATAAAGTCAATGGATTCAATTTTGACTTTGCACAGTACATATGCAATTTTTAAAAAGAATTTTAAGCAAATTAAATATATATGATACAATAAAAATCATAACATTCTTTAGATTTACAGAGTTATTTCTGAAAGAATGTTTTTTATTCATTTGAGGGCAGCTTCATTGGTTTCACAGTCTTATCAGTTGAGCAAAATGCACCATGAAAAACTATGCAAGGAAAAAAAAATTTCAGTGATGGATAACCATAAACAAAACTGCTCAAAGTGCCATTACAATGCATAACTATATAAGCAAATTCAAATTATGCTAAATTTCTGAATATTTGTTTAAAAATGTTTATTTCTATAGCAAATTTTTATACAAAAGACATAGCACAAAGTGCTTTACAACATGTTGAAGAGGTAGTTACATGACAAGAAAAACAAATTAAATTTATTTATTTATTTTTTATTTATTTATTAATTTTATTATAATCAATACATAGTAATCAAGTTTTTACAAAAAAAAGAATTATGCTAAGCACAGATCGATCCCCACCCTTGAGAGAGAGAGCAAGCCAAATGGTGTAAAATTTAAGGCTTGTAAAAAATACCTAAATCAACAAATTCTCTGTGCTTTATAAACTCATTTCAAAAATATTACTGATTAGATCCTGCCATGTTTTGAAAAAGTCTGCACAGATCCTCTAACTGAGTATTTGATTTTTCCAATTTCAAATAGTATAACACATCGGTTTCCCACTGACTTAAAAGAGGAGAGTTTGGGTTCTTCCAGTTTATCAGAATAAGTCTGCGTGCCAACAGTGTATTGAATGCAATCACAATTTGTTTGTCCTTCTCCACTTTAAGACCCTCTGGAAGAACCCCAAACACAGCTGTTAATGGGTTAGGAGGGATTGTGAGTCCAAGACTGTCTGAGAGGTAATTAAAAATTTTTGTCCAGAATAATGTTAATTTGGTGCAGGCCCAGAACATGTGACCCAGTGAGGTTGGGGCTTGGCTGCAACGCTCGCAGGTTGGATCATGCCCTGGAAACATTTTGAGAGTTTTAGTCGAGACAGATGTGCTCGATATATAATTTTGAGTTGTATAATTGTATGCTTTGCGCATATGGAGCTTGAGTGAATTCTCTGCATTGCTACTTTCCACTCCTTTTCTGATATATTAATTGAGAGGTCATTTTCCCAGTGTCCTCTTGGATCTTTGAAAGGAAGGGATTGTAAAAGGATTTTATATATTGTAGAGATGGAGTCTAACTCCTTGAAATTGAGCAATACTTTTTCCAGCTGGATGAGGGTGCAAGATGAGGAAAATCTGGAAGGTTCTGTTTAACAAAGTTCCTGATTTGAAGATAGTGAAAGAAATTTGTAGCTGGAATGTTAAATTTGGACTGTAATTGTTCATAGGATGCAAAGACGTTGTCTATATAAAGATCTCTTAACAAGTTAAGTCCAAATTTTTTCCAGATATTAAAACTGCATATGTTTGTGAGGGTTGAAAGAGGTGGTTCTTTTGCAGGGGTGCCACAGAAAGAAGCTTCTCCGCCTTAAAATGCTTTCTACATTGGTTCCAGATTCTAAGTGAGTGGAGCACAATTGTTATTAGTGTATTGCCGATAACGCAGTGTTTATTGGAGCAGAGCAGGGAATACAAAGAAGTACTGCAGGATTTTACTTCTATTGCGGTCCATGCCTGTGTATGTTCTTCTATTTGTGTCCAGGTTCTTATCGCCTGTATATTTGCCGCCCAGTAATAAAACTGGAAGTTAGGTAGAGCCATGCCACCTTCTGCCTTTTGTCTTTGTAGGGTCGCTCTTTTGATGCGTGGATGTTTAGAATTCCAAATAAATGAGGTTATTGTTGAATCTAATTGCTTAAAGAACGATTTATTAATGTATATTGGTATGTTTTGAAATAAAAAAGGAGCTTAGGAAATTAAATTAAATTTAGATAAGAAAAAAATGAATAAATACTATATCAAAGATAAATACACAAACTAAGAATGATGTACAGTTAAGAGAAACAGAGTCCTTAAGATATAGAATGTATTTTTTTATGACAGTTCAAAAATAAGGTTAGATTGCCAGGGTGTACAGAAAAAGTAACTTAAAAAAACTCCACAGTTAAGCTGGGGAAGAAAAAAAATCTACCTGTCTTTCAGGCAAAAAGACCACCCAGCCCCCCACTGGGCATCCTACCTAACATACATGTTCTTACGTAGTTCATTATTGGTTCTTTTTTAGTCTTCATCGTAGAGGATCTGGTGCAGTGGGTTTTGTCACAAGTTGGGATATCTGCTTTCATTTAGACATCACAGATAGCTGCACAGAAGAACTGGAAAAGAAAACAGAAATGTAAAAATAATAACGATTGCAGATTCACGGAAGAGATTGATAAATGTATGCATATCTAGAGCATTAAGAGTGAAACTAAATTGAAACTATATATATATATATATATATATATATATATATATATATATATATATATATATATATATATATATATATATATATATATATAATGTTCCATAATGTTAGCCTAGTGTATCTCAACTGGTAACATATTCTAGATGTTTGGTGCATAAAGCAAAGGCCTTCTCACCTCTTTTAAGCTTGGCATTTGGAACCTATTAACAGGTTGCTTTTAGAAGATCTAAGGTTATGACTTGGAATGTAAGGGTAAGGCTCTCCAAGATATAGGAAAGAGCAAGATACCAGACAAATCTATATTATTAATTTATATTATTATTTAAGGTCATTTACAAGTGAAAACTGTAATAAATTATATCTGCTTACAAAGTTAACTAAAATATCAGGACTATTATTTAAAATCATTATACCTCAGCTTGACGGGAGACACTAATATAAGTGGTCAATAAATAACAAGCTATACATTTAACAATATGTCAATTTTAAAAATTTCAGTCATTTTTTTATGGAGTCTATTTTTGAATAGACTGCCTTCCTTCCTTTGGCTTTAAAGCATAATTTTCACTACATATTTTACAATAAACATCTTGCATTATTTGGAATTGCCCCTTTCTTGTACCTTTCACATAAAGACATCAGTATTTTACAATATTCTAAGAGAAACAGAATTTTTTGACTACTCAAAGGGCTCTGAGCAAATTGTGGGCTAGTCTGAAGCATTTGGCTTTTATCCTTTTAGTCCTAACTGTAGATAGATCACTTAACATACTTTACACAATATCCATGTACAAATGGTTTACTGTAAAACCTAGTTCTTTTCTTCATGTATTTACTACCAGTATCGAGCTATAGTGTATCATTTATTATTTTGCACTCTTGCTGACCTGAACCGGTGCACCCTCACAAAATTTTACTATGTGCTGTTTAGCTTATAAAAACTGAGAAACCACCTCCGTGAAGCAACAAATATCCTTAAGAAAAACAGTAGGAGTTGAAAACAGTGGCAAGCTTTTAGTTTAGTTTTTTTTTATGTCATTCAACAGTTGGACTCTGCATATCTGTTATCTCATCATCATATCATAACCTACTGTTTGTAGGACAGAATCCAGCCCTGCATCACCTCTAGGTACTTCTGTAAAAGCTAAAAATAAAATTAAATAATGATAACTGTCCCAAAGTTGTCTTATTTTCTTTTTAAACATGATAATATGTGCCGTGCACTATAAGATGGCTTCATAAAACATACATGGGTCATTGACTCAGTTGAAGTGCCTTGGAAAGTTTGAACACACTATTGAATAAAATCATACCCAGCCCCAAAAAAACTTTTCTTTTGCTATTCAGTACAGAAATTTAGTATTGTTCATCTTAAGTTTTGCTCACTGCACACACTCTGTAATTTTATAATATGTATTACCTTCACTCTTGCTTTACTTGAAGAATACTTTCAACTAACCCTTCTAGTGGTGCAAAAACAGTGATATAATCTCTCCCTTTATTCATCTTTGTTTATCTCTAAATAATTTCTCTATTATGATTTTTTACATGATATAACTAGAGTATGGTGACTCTGTGCATTATATTTACAGCAAACCTGGCATACTTAATTTTCTCATATCTGCTTTATACAGAGGGCTGGAGTCTATCCTGGAAGCAGTTAAGTACAATTCAGAAACTAATCCTGGATGGGGTGCTGGTCCATTGTAAGACCTATATACTGTATACACAGACCACATGAGATCACCCATTTCTTTAGGAAGTTGGAGGAAGCTTTGTTACATGGAAATACAGAGATAAAGTATAACCTCCAAATACATATCAGTACTGCCTCTAAATCATCCATATTGTCTTTAGCAGTAGACTACTTAAGAGTATAGTGAAGGAGTAATACATGCTGGTGTACAAGATACTACAGCAGTAGAAGTACACTGCATTGTGTATCGCTTCATAAGTTCCAGGGATAACATTCAATATGACATTTACTGTAGTATATGTTATCATAAATGCCTCCTTCATGTATTTCGCTGCTACACATATTGACAGTCTTGCTATCTGACTGCTGATTCATCTTTCTGCTGGTGCTAAGATACATCTGACTGATTCCTGGATATGTCTTTCGAGATGAATGACAGGGTACATTACTCAGCAATATTCTGCCTAAAGATACATGTTTCCATAGTACCACCTAGGCATAATCAAGGTTGGAGCAAATGGCCCTAGTAGACACTACCAAAAGTTGCAAGGCTGCATTTACTTTTTGCTCAGAAGCAGTTCTCTGGCTTTCCATTGACTTCAGCAGGGGATTTGTAGTAATTTCTAACAAAAAAGGAGATTTCTGTACCAAAGTAAACCAGTGCACATCAAACATAACTTTTTAAAATTCTTTTCTAGCTTTTTGGAGTGTGTTAATCTGATGCAGTATGCTCATTTCTATGTTTTGATTTGAGACTTTATGTATTTAGTAACATTTCATTTTCCCATAGAAAGACATCAGCAGGCTACAACCTTACTAATCTGTTTGTTGGATCAGAGGGGACACTTGGCATTATTACTAAAACTACACTCCGCTTGTATGGCATTCCAGAAACAATTGTTTCAGCAGTTTGCTCCTTTCCATCTGTTCAAGCAGCTGTAGATAGTACTGTGCAAATTTTACAATGTGGAATCCCAATTGCCAGAATAGGTGAGTATTCTCCTTTAGCACTATGGTGTAATAGATTTTTTTTCTTTGCTGTGTTTAAAAGGCTTTTTTACTAGGGAAAAACGTTAAAGCTTTAGTGTAAGATATACATCTATATATATAATTCACTAAGGCAAGACAACCATGAAAAGCACACCGGAAGGGGCGTGGATTCACTAAGCCGCCGACAAGTGAGACACCTATGGCGCACGAAGGAAGGAGCCACGCCCACCAACTCCATTGGATACGGCGACAACTCGCAGGGCCACGCCCACCAAGTCGGACGCGAGGACACAGAAAAAGTGGCGTCATTTATATTCGTCTGTCGAGGAGGCCACATGCGGTGCAGGGCAGGTTAATGTCATGCACCTCCGAGCTACGTTGACTGTTCATAGAGGCGAGTTTCTCGCGGAGGTGAATCGCCATATGCAGCAGGTGAGGGGTATCTCATGGGATCTTTAAAACAATCCTTTACAACTGAGGTTAAAACACAATGAAGTAAGCAGTCTTTAAAAACCGATTTTTCGGTTACAACGCATGACCGCTTGCACCATAGCAAACTGTTTTACACACTACATACAGATTCGCATCCACGACAAACATGCGTCTTCTTAGATGCTCCTGCAGGAACACGGAAGACGTTTTCCTACCCACCAACACTCCTTTTCACCGCCCGCGCCCCTCGCTCTCTAGGCATTCACACTGCCTGCCCATGTGCCCGGACGCAAAAACTCACCGACCACCCAGTTAGCCTCTTTCGTCTTTGCTAGGAGTCCACATGCACGTCTAAGCCACGTTGACTTTTCATTATTCTTTTTGGTTTCGACACCATGAAAAACCATGCGAAAGGAACAACGAAGCCCCGCCCAGAAACTCTACCCCTCCTCCCACGTGCTCAGGAACGCACCTCAGACCACTGCCCGCCAAATCAAACAGCTCATCAAACACATACTCACTCGCATTGGTCTGTGCTCCGGTCCAAACTCAGCTGTGAGCCACGTTGACTATTCTTTTGCCCTCCATGGCTGCCGCTTCAAATGTATTTCATGGAAACAACAATTCTTTCAATGTTATGGAAATTCCTGCTTCAGGTAATTGTTTGTTTCTGTCAGTCGGGTTTTTTTTGAAGAAATGTCATTGTGAAACTGTTGCTCTCAAACTTCGTGACATGGCTCTTAGCTTTGTTTGACAACATTGGGATAACTTCGGTGATGTGGTGTCCGTTGTTCTTAGTCACAGAGGCATTGTTATACAGTCTGCTCAACAATACGCTGATTACATGAATACGTCCGGACTCTATGGTGCAGCGTGTCAAACGGTTTGCGAGGGTATCCCATGGGATCCTTAAAACAATCCTTTACAACTGAGGTTAAAACACAATGAAGTGAGCAGTTTTTAAAAACTGAGTTTTCGGTTACGACGCTCCACCACGTGCTCCATGGCAAACTGTTTTACACGCTACATACAGCAATTCGCATCCGCGACAAACATGCGTCTTCTTAGATGCTCCTGCACTTTGTTCACACCCCCCTCCCACCTCGCTACTACCGTGGTCAGGTGTCTTGGTGGATTATATATAGAAAGGCAGCCGAAACCGCACAGAGCAATGAAAAGTCTACAGTTCCATCTTTTCATTCACTTTCTGTTGTATCCTCAAACCCTCCCTTTTAGACAACGGTGTCTTTCCAGAAGTGTTTAGCATTCAATAAATAATTATGCATGACATTGACCGTGTGTCTACCCGGCGTGGGTAAGCCGTTGAGCCCCATTCGGGCTGCAAACCGTGGAATTCCCACTAAGTGCAACTCATACGCTCCCCAGGGCCGATCCTGGCGACGGGCAAAACGCGTGCCCCCGACGTGGGGCCAAACTCAAAGGCGGCCGTTGAGGAGACGATGCAGCAGCCGGCGACGCTGCGACCGGCGGCTGTCCGCCTTTGAATTTTAAAGTCTGAGCGCGGCCGACGACTATAGCAGCGGCGGCGTTTGCAGTGAGCAAAGTTTGACAAAGTGGCGTGTATTGTAGTCGATGCGTTGATGCCTATTAGGGACTCCACATACATAGCGATTTGCTCGCGTGAGCGGGCGCAAAAGCCTTTGATGGTCGCCGCCTCATCGCACGCTCTGTCTGAACGGTTCCATTGCTTACCATGTGTTTACGGCACGCTCTCTAAATGTGTGTAGTCCCTTAGTCAACGTTCAACTTGCATGTTTCATAGTTGCGTCGCGAAGGCGATAGATTTCATGTGAGACGCTTACGTTCCTCAACGGGATTGCGAGTCAAGAGAAGCGGCAAAAGACAGCGGAGCTGCGGCGATCTCTGAATTGACTGTCACTGTGTGCAGAGCTGCCTGTCGCTTAGAACGATTAAATAAACCGGCTTTCTAATCTAGGCTGGTTTGATTTGAAATTAATCGTTTGAAATTAAATTTTATTTATACATCCCGACTCTAACCCTAACACCGTCATAATCCTGTTTGAAGTAGTACATGTAATAGTAATATCCGTCATATCATAATAGAAAATAGGTACGTAGGGCGGCGAAACCACATTCGCACAAAGGCGGCCGTCTACCCCGGATCGGTCCTGACGCTCCCACTGGTTGCGTCGCGACAAACGTGCGTCTTCTTAGATGCTCCTGCACTTTCTACGCACCCCCCTCCCACCTCGCTACTACCGTGGTCAGGTGTCTTGGTGGATTATATATAGAAAAGCGGCCAAAACCGCACAGAGCAATGAAAAGTCCACGTCAGTCACATGTGCATCTGGACTGTGTAAAGACGACGACACAAGTGACAAGTTGGAGGTGGGCACGTGACCGGGCAGTACATACTGAACGAGAAATCAGCAGACTAGCATGACGGACGGAGCTGAATGGACGTCCTTCTCTCCTCCATTCCACTCTCCGTGCCGTGAACCCCCATCCCTCCGTCTGGCAGCAGAAGGCGCGAGGACGATCCGTCGGTTTTCAGTCACGGACGATTGTGCGTGGGTTCGTTCCGTGCATTGTTACAATGTTGCTTTTCTTGCTGATTTATTACATTACCGGTGTTTCAAATGTTAATTTTCTCCCTGTGCTTAAAATTCAATAAAAAACCGGCCTGATTATGCGGCGTATGGTACGCCGCGGGTTGGCTAGTTATTTATATTTTTCCTAGGTTTCCATGAATATTTTAGTTGAAGATATTACTGTATATACTCGCGTATAGGTCGGGCCTTGAAACCAAAAAAATAGATCATAAAATCAGACCCTGACTTATATGCCAGTTCGGAAATGAAACACTTTTTTTTATTTATTTTTTTTAATATCTTCTTGCTTCCTCCAATCTCGCACCAGTTTCTCAGATTCATCAAATTTTGTTCCAGAAGTGCAGTTACCAATTTCTTTCAACACTTCAACGACTTTTAATTTAAAACCAGCTTCATATTTTCTTCTGATTGAACACTCCATCATAAATAAAGGATGCTCTCATGATATAGGTGTATGAGAGTGTGAGATACAAAAAACCCAGAAAAGTGCAAATGTCAATCGGAATAGTTTGGGTATTACCATGTGGTCACGTAGGCACAATATATAGAAAAAAAAGGCAGTGTGCTCCGTGGTTACCCTCTCAGGTGGGTGTTAGCATATCCTAATCTCATGGACCAATAGTGTGAGTTTTCTGCATTTGACTTATATGACCGACATTACAAAATACCAGAAATTATATGATAAAATCAAGTCCTAACTTGTACACAGGAGATCTTAAATGCGAGTATATAGATATTTACAAGCTGTATCGACTTTCTGGTCAAAGGGTCAAAACTTCTATGTATGTTTACCATTATTATGCAAAACAAAAGTAACTTCTGATATAATTACAAGTCATCATTATTTATTCCTTCATGTACTGATTATGCATTATACAGTAAATGTTTATAATTATGTGTGTGTGGAAGAGAAGGACACATTGTTGTTTAATAATAAGCCAGTCTAAGTCTGTGGTAGCTAGACTAATATTCAAGAATATTTGTTAACGAGGAAAGTTGTTCCCTATTTTTACAATTCGAATGCTTTTTTGCAGCTCCTCCTGCTTTGTCAAGCCAGTTATGCATAAGGAATTTGCAAAAAAAACTGTTTAATTTTTTTTTCTGGGCAAAGATGTTCTTACTTTTGTGCAGTATTATAGTAGAATGTGCAGTGACCTATATAATAGAAGCTATAAACTAAGCAAAAAAATAACAAGAATGTTTAACAAGATGGGGTAATGTGGTAGTCAATGCTGCTTTGTCTGAGATCTGGGATTGAGGATAGTAGCCAGCTCACTGTCTTTGTAGAGTTTAATCTGCTTATATATTTTTTTCCAGCAACTCCAGTATTCATAATACAGTACTTGAAAGTTCCACTTTGCCAATGTGTGAGAATGAATGTGCACATGGGCATCCTGTGATTGGCTTATCCCATTCACTGCCTTGATGTAGCAGGCTCATTATATAGATGAATGAATTTAAAAAAAAATACACTTTCAGTCTGGTCGTCATTTGAAAAAAAAAATAAAAGTATTTTGTTGTTGCTGTGTTCTCCTTTGTGCATAATTATAGTTTTTTAGGTTGCAGTGTGGCCCTGAGAGTGTGAAATAGACATGAAAAGTATCTGTAATGGGTTTGAGTAAGTGTGCTAAGAATATTGGAGAAACAGAAAACTTGCCAGGACTTCATAAATTGCCACAGGAGTTTAAGTGAAATATGTTGGTAACATCCCACAAACCCATGGATTTGTCTTTATTAACAGGGAGAAAGTAGTGCAGCATGCATGCAGTCAAGGGACAGAGCAGTGCTATACATAAAGCATATTTTTTGTTTTAATTATATTTTTAGCATAGATGTTTTACAAGTTGGTCCTTCATAGCAGGTATGATTCTTATCCTAAACAGGATCTTCATTGAGTTTGAACATTTCCACTGTGTCTGTGTAGATTAACTCAGGTGAGTGATTATGCATAAGTTTCTAAGCACCCCTGGAGAATTCAGTAAAGAGAACACCACAACCTTGCATTAAGTAATGTGGGTTCAGATAATTATTGTGATGTATGGAAGCAAGTGAATGTTAAATGAACAACACACCCTATGTCAATTAGTATATGTTTAGCAAAGCCCTGCATTGCATCAAATATCTGGACGGACTGGCTCTGCCATTCTATCAGTATGAACCCAACTAAACAGTATTACAGGCAAGAAATTGCTCTAGATCTTGGAGGTGCTGGCCATGAATCTGCAGCCTCTATGGCAATAAGCAGCTCCTTATACAGAAGCAATAAACTCCTTTGATATAGTGATAAAGAACCCAAGACGTGAATCATACTATATATTCAAATTAAAAATAAGTAAATATTCTAATATTGATCTTAGGTTAATGATTCTGGGCATTATATGCATGTACTGTATGTTTCTTTTTGTTTACTTATGGTAATGGCCAGTGCAAGAATAAATGTAGACAGCAAAACATAATCCTGATTGTATTTGGGCAACTGTTATTTAAGTATAAGAGCCATCAAAATCCTGAGCAGCTGCATCCTATAAAATGGAAGCATCAGCATTGTCGTCAGGGTTTCAGTGTAGTGCTGACGACTGGTTGACAAAGCCAGCTGGGCATGAGAGCACTCTCCCTCACCCCTGTCACTCAGCAGTCCTATACCCTCACAAAAATGTTCTTTCACCAGGGCTCCACCCAAGCCTTTCTTCCTCTTACCTACAGTTGCCCTTGCATTAGCAAGATACATCACAATATGTTTACAGAGCATAACACCTGGTGAAGGCAACGAATGGGACCCAAACTACATTGTTCTAAGTACTTCATGGCTTGCTGAAGAACTGCAAAATAAAAAAAAAAAAAACTATTAATAATAATGAATCGAAGCATGGTGTCAGTGTGTATGTGACTTTCAATTATTTAGGCTCCTTTTCATAGCTGCTTTTATGGTTCACTCTCCAGTCTCCTGACAAGGATCAAGAGGAAAGCAGTTAAGTAACCATAACAGAGTGACAATAGTGAGCAAAGTGAATGAGCAGACAGGTTGAAGGCAGAGTTGCTTTATTATTCTGGAGATGGCAAATGGGCACTGGCTGGGTACTGTTTATATCATGGCATTCAGAATAAAAAGCCAGTCAGCACTTGTGAGATTCATCTGGAAAACTGGGCTTGTCATAGAACCAAGTCAGAGTCCACAAAATCTGTTAATTTTTTTTTCCTTTACAGATGCAACAATATTATAATAAAGGTGGCCTGAAATTTTTTTAATTACACGTCATTATTCAAGGCTTTATGTGTCAAACCAGCAGCCACGTAAGATGGGGAGTTAATGTGGGACATCACACCAGAGAAGTGTTTAGAAAAACTGCTCCGAGTAAACTTGTACATCAGACTATAAAGCAATGAGTCAAGAAAAAAATTATTTTAATGGGTCCTTGCAGTAAGTTTTACTAATGAAGAGAACAAGCTAACCATTTAAAAATACATAAAGGCAGATGTGAAGTGCAAAACCAAATCGGTAAAATACCACAACTTTGCATATCGCATCTGGAGTAATTCAAAGCCAAAATTAGTACAGGTAGAATAAACAACTGTTCTTCTACATTGAGATTCTCAGTTTTAGCCTTCCTTTGAACGAGACCTTTTTCAAATAAATTTGAATTATAGTCAAATAGCAATGTTTGATCTGAAGCCTGTGATAGGCTGTATCACAGAACTTTGAGAGACTAATAACTAACCAGAGCAGTTTGATGTTTTGTATAGGTTAGTAGTAAAAGAGAGCGCTTACCGGAAGGGAAGGTGAGAAGGCTTTGAAAGCAAATGGCTATGGTTGGTGGCATGCCACAGGTGGAAATGTTGTTGGCAGTTTTGTTGTGGGTGAGGAGGCCTGTCATTCACGTTAATACATGAATGGCGGCACTCTGACATCCCAGCATTACTTTATGCCATACTGAGGAAGGATATCTGTGTGGCTGCAGGAGTCATGGCAAGGTAACTGACTGAAAACGGAGGCACGTAAGCCAGGAGTGCATAGTAGCAATTATGATTAAAAAAACGAAAGTGATGCCAGGAAGATGCCTGAAGTTGAAAGTGCGTGCACGTGAGAATGTGTTTGTGCCGGAAGCTATGCACACACACACACGAACACGAGATGCCCAAAATATAGGGTGACTTCTGCCTAGATCGGGGAAATAGGGAGTGGAAGGTCACAAGCGCTGTCACTGACAAGTTGGTGTTGGGTTACTTTTTATTTTTTCCCCCACTGCTTCTCTTGTGTTTTGTGCTTGTGCCATTTTCTTCACTCTGATTTTTTGTCCTGGGAAAAGGAGGAAGAAGAGAAGTTGTCTAATCATATGTTTTTTTATTATTTCTTTCTTATTTTTGCTCAACACTTTTATTTTAGAGCCATGCAAATACTGTACAGATTCACCATCACTTATTTTTGATTATTGTTGTATATATTCAATTAGTGTCATTGCAGAGGAGTGCATGACACTAGAGTTTTGGTTTTCTTACTGGCAGTTTAATAAAGATTTGTTTTCCTTTGACTATTTTTGGTTCTGTGTCTCAAATACACCACTGATCATTTCGGTTACATTATAGACGCCCAGAAGTGTGCAGAGGTGCTAGTGCATGGAGCATCACACAGCCCAAATATAATGGTTAAAATTACAGAAAAGTAATATTTTAACAAATAAACATGTTAACATTTGATTGCATCATTAGGTACGTTGTGGCATACAACTGCATCACTATTTCATTTGGTTATGAACGCATTTGAAAAATGGCAGATGGTAAGCAAGTGAGAGAACAGATGGTGTGATCTAAGACTTCCAGAGTTTGGGAGCACTTCACTCAGAACACAGAAAAAAAAGTTGTGAGTTGCAAAATGTGCAGGTCTTACCTCATATGGCACAAGAGCACAATGGTAATGCATGTACATTTGTAAAGGAAACATACAGTCAGAGGCTCCGAGGAGGAGGAGGACTTGCCATCATCCTAGTTGAATGTTACTTCAGCATGTTTTACAGATGTATGAACACAGTGTTTGCTAAGCTAGGCATAATGACATTTGGTTTGTGAGGAATAATTTGAGTCATAGTTCAGACCTCTACAATTGCATTTGTGACAAAATTTCATGATTGGTGACTAAAAAAAAATAGTGTCAGTAGTCACTAGCTAATAAATGTTCAGATATTCACTTGTCTATTTGGGTGTTTATTTTATTTTTTGACAAGGTCACTGTGTGAAGTACAGAAGAAGCTAAATTGTGGTACTTCATTACATGCTTACAAACACATGTAACCTTAGAAATGTGAATCCAACAGCACATCGACCTCAACTGAAAGATTGAGTCAAAAGGTAGGAGCGGGATGGAGAAGCAAAAGTTCTAGACTAGTTGGTAATTGGACTTCTGCTGGCTTTTGTACAGTCTGGAGGAAGACACAGTAATGTGTAATTACTGCTGTAGCAAGCCTAGTTTAGCTGGTAAAACAAATTTTGTGGCTGGATCACACAGTTTCAAATGTGAAAATCTACTGGCGGCACACTCCCGGCAGCAAATGACCTGAAGCAGGCTACGACAGCATGTTAGCTACAAGCCATTGTGCCAAAGAATCTCTGGTGGTTAAAGGTTTGCAGATACCAAAAAGAGAAGAATGATGATGCAAAAAGATATAAACTTTCAGTTAAAATAAATGACATATTACATGAGAAAGGTAGAACTGTATTTCACACAAATGAAACCACTTGTTTTACTGCTAAAGAAAAATAGTGTGGATATTTCCAGAATAATCACCTCCTCCAGTTTAGCAACCCTAAGGCTGAGGTGCTGGATCAGTTGTTCTCTTGCAAACGTATACCTTAGAGAGGCCCAGCTCATCCTTCATTTCTCAAAAGTCCATCATCTAACAATACTGGCATTATATTGTCCTTGTTTTTAAAATTTGGATTTAGATTACTGAACTGCCCAACCCCTTTCTATTAAGTTAAATAATATAAATATTATAATAATAATATAAGATTAAATGAACTATTTCAGTTATTTAACACCTGCTGGACCCTTAAGCTCCTGTAATACTCTCACACCTCAACTACCTGCTATGTGTCTTTCATTGGTGTTTCTAAACTTTTCATTTTTTTACCCAGTTTGAGGATATAACTGTCTGTTTTCCAAACTCTTTAATTGCTTCTTTACATTTAAGTTCTGTGCCTCTTCCTACACTGTTTCTGCTTAAAATGTGTCCCTACCCATTAATGAATAGTTATGCCCTTGCCGTCTTGATAGTACTGACTTTTTACAACCTAAATTCTTCTCATTACTTAATACCTTCTTTTGTTACAAAGTTAGTTATTTGGTTAGTGGCTTGTTTTTTGTACAACTGCTTACCCTAGTCTGTGCCCATCAAGTTGACTGTTTTCTAACGTGGAGCCTGGCCCTCCATCTACACCATATTTAACACAAACACTTTTCTTCTTATGAATGAACACTCTCTTGCTACTAATGCTAATTCTTCTGGGTATGAGTGATATGTAAAGCTTTAGCTGGTTATTTTCTTTACATGTTAATATCCTCTAAGTAAGGCATGGCTCATTTATTCATTGCCTTGCTGGCTACTGCCACCACATTCCATATTCTGTTCTCTGCTTGTGCTACAAGTTTGAACACAAATGACTTTTCAATCATTCTTCTGTACAGGTGAAAGAAACAGTAAAAAAAACTCTTCTAAAGGAAAAAAAAGCCCTAAAAAGTCCCACACAGCCCAATAGCTACAACCAAAAACTAAAATTTTAGGAGAAAAACATATAATTAATTAACTTCAACACAGTTGTTACATTCAGCACTTCACCCAGCACGCAAGAATGATGTGATTATGTCAGTCTCTGACAATGCAGTCTCCCAGTCCTAATATCACCACTTACACTTTTACATATATCAATTCATTCATGGCGTATCTTTATAAATGGAGGGATGTCATGTTTACCATACTATATATCCTATGAGAAATTTCTGGAGTCATTTACTGATTTCAAGAAAACAATTCTTTACAAACACACCACACTTTCCTGAAAACATCTGAAATATCATTTGTCTGAACACAGGAAGATCACCAACATTTTAAGGAATATTGTGGGATGCATTTCTCATTTAAATATTTTGAAAATTGAAGTAATCTGGCCAATTTCCATAAGATTCTCTGTCTATTCTATTTTGTAGATGCAGATATTTTCAGTAAATACTGTTCCAGAAGCTTCAGAACAACATACCTTTACGTAATCCATATAAGTAGTACTAGGTTGTTGTACCGTGTTAGCCATTATGAATGTAGAGAAAAGCCAAGCAAAATGACACCTTTTATTGGCTAACTAAAAAGATTACAATATGCAAGCTTTCGAGGCAACTCCGGCCCCTTCTTCAGGCAAGATGTAATCCATATAAGAAATGTTACAAAAAGTACTTTTAATTAAATTTTCAAATTACGAATGAAAATCATTTCCGTGATATATTATCCCTTAATTATTAAATTGCTGAATTTCTGTTAACACTAAATGGAAAGTTATTGCTTAGTAGCCAGTTGATTATGGTAACTTACAGTGCATTCAGAAAGTATTCAGAGCCCTTCACAGTTGGTCCTATAAGCTGTGAGGTCCTGCTGAGTTGTGTTGCGGTATACAAACCGGATTCCAAAAAAGTTGGGACACTAAACAAATTGTGAGTAAAAACTGAATGCAATGATGTGGAGATGGCAAATGTCAATATTTTATTTGTATTTGAACATAGATAATAGATCAAATGTTTAATCCGAGTAAATGTATCATTTTAAAGGAAAAATATGTTGATTCAAAATTTCACGGTGTCAACAAATCCCAAAAAAGTTGGGACAAGTAGCAATAAGAGGCTGGAAAAAGTAAATTTGAGCATAACGAAGAGCTGGAAGATTCAAAGAATCTGGAACAATCTCTGTGCGTAAGGGTCAAGGCCGTAAAACCATACTGGATGCCCGTGATCTCCGGGCCCTTAAACGACACTGCACCACAAACAGGAATGCTACTGTAAAGGAAATCACAGAATGGGCTCAGGAATACTTCCAGAAACCATTGTCCGTGAACACAATCCACCGTGCCATCCGCGTTGCCAGCTGAAACTCTACAGTGCAAAGAAGAAGCCATTTCTAAGCAAGATCCACAAGCTCAGGCGTTGTCACTGGGACAGGGATCATTTAAAATGGAGTGTGGCAAAATGGAAGACTGTTCTGTGGTCAGACGAGTCACGATTCAAGTTCTTTTGGAAATCTGGGAGGCCATGTCATCCGGACCAAAGAGGACAAGGACAACCCAAGTTGTTATCAACGCTCAGTTCAGAAGCCTGCATCTCTGATGGTATGGGGTTGCATGAGTGCGTGTGACATGGGCAGCTTGCATGTCTGGAAAGGCACCATCAATGCAGAAAAATATATTCAGGTTCTAGAACAACATATGCTCCCATCCAGATGTCATCTCTTTCAGGGAAGACCCTGCATTTTTCAACAAGATAATGCCAGACCACATTCTGCATCAATCACAACATCATGGCTGCGTAGGAGAAGGATCCGGGTACTGAAATGGCCAGTCTGCAGTCCAGATCTTTCACCTATAGAGAACATTTGGCGCATCATAAAGAGGAAGGTGCGACAAAGAAGGCCCAAGACGATTAAACAGTTAGAGGCCTGTATTAGACAAGAATGGGAGAGCATTCCTATTTCTAAACTTGAGAAACTGGTCTCCTCGGTCCCCAGACATCTGTTGAGTGTTGTAAGAAGAAGGGGAGATGCCACACAGTGGTGAAAATGGCCTTGTCCCAACTTTTTTGGGATTTGTTGACACCATGAAATTCTGAATCAACATATTTTTCCCTTAAAATGATGCATTTTCTCAGTTTAAACTTTTGTTCCGTGATTTATGTTCTATTCTGAATAAAATATTAGAAGTTGGCACCTCCATATCATTTCATTCAGTTTTTATTCACGATTTGTAGTGTCCCAACTTTTTTGGAATCCGTTTTGTATATGTGGGTAAGGCTACAAATATTCCTGCTGCACTGAAGTTTTGTAAGAGCAAAGTAACCTTCATAATTCTTAAATGGAAGAAGGCTGAAACCACTTTGACTCTTTTCTAGCATTTGCTGACCATCCAAACTGAGATTCGTTGAGAAGGCCCTTGACAAGAGATGTTACCAAGGAACCAAAGCTCACTATGGCAGGGAAAAGAAATAAAATCTATGTGGACATGGTGGAAAATTGCAGAAGGACAACCATCAATGCATCTCTCAACCAATCTTGGCATATAGCAGAGTGGCCAGACAGAAGTCTGTCCTCTGTAAAAGATATGTGAAGCCCACTTGGAGCTTGCAAAATGGTACCTAAAAGACAATCTATGAGGAACAAGATTATTTTGGGTCCTAACATTAACAATGGATTAGTGTGAGAAAATAATGACATAATTGAAACATGAAGAACTGTTGCCAAACTTTACATTTCTGAGATCATTTAAATATCTATAATTTCAGACTACTCCAGCACATCAATTCAAATAAAGAATAAATGCCAAAGCATCAGCATGGCACCTTGAGCAAGTCATTAAAGTCTATGCCAGAATAAATACTTTGCATATTCTGTTGACAAAGGAACATATAAATGCATTCATGATAACCTCTAACTTTCTCTCTCATGTATATACTATATATATATATATATATATATCCAAAATTAACTGACTCACTTCCACAAAAACACTATTTCCTGTTTAACTAAAACACTGAAATTCAGTAGGGTGATAGATCTGGGGTTTAAGGTATCTGCTAAGATTGGACATTAGGATGTTTCAATATTTACAAGTGAAAAACCACCACAACAGAAAAATGAAACAACTCATACTCTCAAAATTGATTTGATTGAAATTTGGTGGTGTTGTACAAAAACTAAAATTGGACTACATGTGTTTGATTAATTCTTGATATTTGACATTAATAATGTCAAATGGTGACACGGGGAGTACAGTTCCCATGAGCTAGTGTGATGTGCATGATGATTTCATTTGCACTCGCAAAGTAGGAAGTGTTTTTTTTCCCATCTCGGCTACTTTGGGATAACAATTTCATTGTCTCACTAGATTGCAGTTTTCATCTTATTTTCCATATTTTCTTCTCATCTCTTCCCCCATTTAATTTACTATGAATCTATTTCTGAGAAATGTGTTGTCAATCCCTAAATAAATTCTTTCTTTTTTTCTTTCTTCCACCAATTTCTATTACAGAAAAAAAACTTGGAAGACTCATACAATATTACAATAATATATGAAAACATATTAAAGGCTCTTCCTTTCAAAAATCCCATGATACAGTGGGGAAAGGATCTTTCACTTCACATCTCAGAAAAGGAGTGGAAGGCAGCCATAGAATATACTCTAGCTCAAATTATTCAATCAGTCAACTTAAAACTGTTTATTGATCACATTTATCTCATTTAAAATTGTCCAAAGTGTATCCAGGACATGTTTCACCCTGTTAACATTGTAATCTAGCTCCAGCTTTACTAGGACACATGTTTTTGAAGTGCACAAAAGTAACATTGTTTTGGACAAAAATCTTTGCCTGCCTGACTGCGTATCGGACAGCCTAGGCATCACAATCACTCCTAACACATTAACAGCTATGTTTTGTGTACTCCCAGACAGGCTGAAAGTGGAGAATGACAAATTGATTGCAATTGCCTGTACCACATTGCTAGCACCTAGTCTTATCTTGCTTAACTGGAAGAATCCCAGCCCATCTGTTATAAGTCAGTGGGTAACTGATGTTCTGTACAATTTGATATTGGAAGAAAATCAAATTCTCGCTTAGAGGATCTGTTCAAAACCTTTTTAAAATATGGCAAGATCTAAATAATAACATTTTTAGAATAAATGTTTATATCAGGGAAAAGGACATTCTCCCTTTGTTGTTTGTAAAGATTTGCTCTTGTTGTTGGCTCTCCTCTTTTTCTCTTGGGTGGAGGTTGAATTCTGTTTTTGTTAAGTTCGACTTGATTGTAATGTTTTGTTATCTTCTTTGTTGTATAAGTTAACTTGATTGTATGGAATGTTATTTTCTTCAAATGTTTATGTTTTTGAATGACCATCAACAAAAGCCAAGGTCACTCATTAAGAAGAGCAGGAAATATTCAACAGTACTCAGTTACATAGTCTACTGATTCTTCTGATAGCACAATAAATAAGGTCCATTGTTTTACAAAATTTTACAAATAAAGCAAGGTAGCACAGCTAGTGCAGTTTTACAATGTGGTAATAATCTTCTGCATTTTAAATCCAATTCAGTAAACATGTTTCAGAACTTCCGTACATCGGTAAATCGTAAGATGAAGGTTGAAAACTTCCTAGCTTTCAAGTGGAGCATCTTTGTGAGATGTACTATGAATGCTTACCTTTCTCAGTATACTGCTGCTGGGTTATGTGAATTTCCCCTTGGGATTAATAAAGTATCTATCTATCTATCTATCTATCTATCTATCTATCTATCTATCTATCTATCTTATCTTCTCAGCATGTTTTGTTTATAAAAAATGTAATGTATTTTTTATTGCCATCTAGTGGATGTAATGAGCATTACCATATTATGCCTGGCAGTGCAATGTTCAGCTCTTTAAAGAATTTAAGGAAAGAACAGAGGCAGTACATTTTCAAGGGGTACCCAGGGCACATGTGCTCACTGAGTACTTGTTTCAGGAAAAAATAAATAAAGTCACTGTGCACTAATAGGAATTTTTGACATGGTACAAAATGACAAAGAAAGATAAGGAAAATGAAGTTGAGATTTCCATGAAGAGTGTTAAATGTAAAACAAAACTAAAATTGTTGTATTGTTTCATTGTAAAAGCAATTATCTAAAGTGGTTCTTGAAGAAAAAAAGCTCTTTATAGGTAGTACAACCCTAATTGCTTCTTTTTGTCTGTCACTGTATCTCTACCACAGATATTTAGGTCCTGAAATAGGGTTAATTGCTCAAATTGTGGGTCAAGATTTTTTTTTTTTAATTAGTTTTACATTTTTTATTTCCTTTTTTTGTCTGTAATATATTTAATGTTTCATTAACATTTAATATGCCTGTTTTGTTTCTTGACATTATGAAAGGGTCCATGTGAGAAGAACTGTGTGGTTGTTGACAGTTTTGTTTGAATACATTGTCTTGAATTATTATTGTTATTATTATTATTATTATTTTTAATCATAGCACTTATGTTATCTGCCCATAATTTTGTATATAAAAAATTCTAATGTGCTACAGATATCAGATTTTTCAGTTTATTTAAATATACCTGTGTAAAGAAATAGGATATTCATTTTACTTTTTTTTTCCTCTTGGAAATTTAATTACAAAAGCAACGTTGAAAGCAGGATATTGAAAATCTTTAGGTATACTTGGTACCAGACATGAAGCTATTTGAAATTATTATTATATTGCCATGGTTTAAACTGTTTTTGTGTAGATTGGTTTTATCAAGTTGTTTTTAAAGCAATGCAATTGAATAATTTCTATTTTATCTTTCCAGAATTTCTGGATGATGTGATGATTGATGCTTGCAATCGCTATAGTAAGCTGACATACCCTGTCACTCCTACACTGTTTCTTGAATTTCATGGAAGTGAATGTAGCTTAGAAGAACAAGTCACAGCAACAGGTATAAGGATTTGAAATATTTATATATTAAATTTTGTCACTCTTTTTTAAATATAAAGATTGCTAATAAGTCTGTCTTCATCAATATACGCTGCCTGAGAACTAAGCTTCTATTCTGACTTTTATGTTTTTCATTTAATGTAAGTAATGGTCCATAAAAACAGATTATATATGCACACTTGGAATTTTCTCTGTGTTAGTACTTGTTTTATTTATCTAATGATGTGTATTAGGTGTGTCAGATTAAGTATTTGAATAAACACTGTTCAGGCACAACTTCCATCTGTTACCCAACTGCTTGTATCCTTTAACCATGGCTCTGTAGAAAGTGTTGTAACGCACAGCATGAAAAAGTGCTATGCAAAGTGTATAGTTTCAGACATAAATGCTCTTGAGCAGGGGTGCCCAAGACATCGATCGCGATCGACCGGTAGATCGCAAAGGTAGTGCAGGTACATTGCGCTGCATTAAAAAAAAAACTAATTTTAAACGTTAGTCTATCATATATCCTCCCTAAGGCATTTCCCACTTGAATAACATACAGGGCGGCCAGTCTGAGATCTCTTTTCTTCTAACACACTGGTCATCCCGCACACACGATCAAACATGCGAGCTACTGCAAAACTCTGGCTGTGATCTAGTTAGTCTTCCAATTTATATCGACTAAAGAAGGGATTTAAAAAAAAAAATTGTTTGGGGAGGGTATGGGCTGGATGTGGAATTGGAAGAGGATTTTTTTTCTCACAATGTCACAATCAAAGTGCCTTTGTCTGATCTGTCAATCTATCATTGCTATTCCAAAGAAGGAAAATTTGGAAAGGCACTTTCTAACTGTTCATAAAAACTACGAAACTGACTTGATTCCAAAAAGCGATCTGAGAAAGAGAAAGGAGAGGAAACTAAAATTGCAGTTAATCGGACAGCCGTCATTTTTCACTTGGCTGAATTCAAAGCAAAGACAGACACACCGAAGCATTGTTCCAGGTGAGTCACTTGATCATTAAGCATAAGAAGCCCTTCCAAGAGCTACCTCCTTGACTGTATCATTTGGCTCAACTTATTTATGCGAGTCAGCCTTTTCCCACATGAAGTTTATTAAATCCAAACACTGTAGTGACCATAAATGTTTTGAATTGTTATTGTGCCATAAAGGTTACTCAGTATATATATATATATATATATATATATATATATATATATATATATATATATATATATATATACTAGTAAAATACCAAGCCAAGAAAGCTGGAGAAGTAGTGTGTTAAAGAAGCAATGAAAAAGAAAAGGAAACATTTTGAAAATAACGTAACATGATTGTCAATGTAATTGTTTTGTCACTGTTGTGAGTGATGAGTGTTGCTGTCATATATATATATATATATATATATATATATATATATATATATATTTACACACACACACACACACATAAACATATATATATACATATCTATACATATACACATATATATACACACACACATATATACATACACTAGCAAAATACCCGAGCTTCGAAGAGGAGAAGTAGTGTGTTAAAGAAGCAATGAAAAGAAAAGGAAACATTTTGAAAATAACGTAACATGATTGTCAATGTAATTGTTTTGTCACTGTTGTGAGTGATGAGTGTTGTCATATATATATATATATATATATGTATATATATATATATATATATATATATATATATATTTACACACACACACAAACATATATATATACATATCTATACATATACACATATATATACACACACACATATATACATACATATACATACACACATACATACATACACACACATATATACACACAAATACATATATATATATATATACATACACACACACATATATAAACATATATATACATATACATACATATCTACATATATACACACACAGCTATTTCAGTATCAGTGCAATACGCTGTTTGTTAAAACGGATGACACCCGCTCTTACGTGCAAGTCTGCGTGGATATTATGAACTATTGTATTTGTTCAAGTTCTATTTAAATTTTAAATAGAAGGAATTTTTATTTAGTCGACAGAAATATCTTTGGTAGGAATGGTAAAAACAGACAGGAATATTATTCCTGAATAAATCAACTCAAACCTTAAACAACTTATAATATTTTGCTCTCCATAAAAATATATCCTGTCTAAATTATACAAGTTAGAAATAAAGTAAACATTAAAAGAACAAACATTCAAATTTCTTTACTCTTATGTAATTTTATATATAAAAATAAACTTAGATTTTAAATATCCCAAAAGATTTTGCTCTCCATAAAAATATATCCTGTCAAAATTATACAAATTCAAATATGAACATGCTGCATAACAAAACCTGGAAATATAAATAAAATGTGTTCCTTTCAGCAATAACAAATCAAATCATTCAGTTGTCTTTGCTCATATGTCATTTTAGAGCTGGACGCCTGGCATCTTTTTGGCAACAGGTTCGTTTCTGTTTGGTGTGAGGTTCTGTGTTGTGGAGATTCTCAGGATGGATTGCAGGTGCTCATCAGTGAGGCGACTCCTGTGTGCTGTTTTGTTAGTCTTTATCACTGAGAAGAGCTTCTCACACAGATATGTGCTACCAAACATGCACAAGGTTTGAGCCGCATGTAGACGGACTTTTTGTTCTTCAAAGTCACCAAAGCGCCGTGCAAACTCAGTGCGCTCAGTTTATCAGCAAAGTGCGATTTGGGAACACCGTAGTGACGACTTGGTTTAACATTACTTGGCAACAGGGAAAGTGGGGCAATTGCACTGGTGCATTTGTGTCTCCCATAAAAGCAGCTTCACTTGAAATCACTTTGTGATTGTGCACGGTAAAACGTCCGCTGAAGTGTCAGATTCTTATTTAATTCTTCTGCTTTCTGTATCTTCTGCATTGCATTCAGGTTACCCTGATGTTTTGTCTCATAGTGCCGTCTTAGATTAAATTCTGTAATTACAGCCACATTAGCTCCACAAATGAGACACACGGGTTCAGTAAACATATACTCAGCCTCCCATCGGTTTTAAAGGCTCTATTTTCAGAATCAACTTTTCTCTTCAGCATCGTGTGAGCTAGCTTCGCAATAACTTGCAGCATCATAAGCTAGACTTGATTAACGCGGTAAGTGTTCGCAAAGGCAGCTGAAGCGCTGCATTATGGGATCTGTAGTTTATTGTGTTACCAGCGCTTCATATACCCGGCCATTAATAACAATAATACAGTATATAAAATGATCTCGGGGCGGATATAATTACACGCCGGGCGGATGTGGCCCGCGCCCTTGAGTTTGACACATATGGACTAAATAGAACTTGAAAAGATATATTTTTTCAAATGTGATCGCGCAATTCAGATAGAGTTGACGCACTACAGCCTGCATGCCTCAATAAGTCATCCTCCCTCGCTCTTACTTTTTACCGCTCATCTAATGAATACACTGAGTATGGCTTTACCAAAACAATCATTGATGGCTAATAAAGTATCCATTATTCGAGTATGTAGATCGGGATATATATATATATATATATATATATACCCGCATCGCAGCGGAGAAGTAGTGTGTTAAAAAGCTAAAAAGAAAAGGGAACATTTTAAAAATAACGTAACATGACTGTCAATATACAGTATTTGTTTTGTGAGTGTTACTGAGTGTTGCTGTCATCAAGGATTTGATTATCATTATTTCTTTCAATCAGGTTCGTATTTGTAGGATGTGTTGTGTTCAAGTTACATTCCGTGTTTGTCAATCGTTGTAAAGATGACAGGTTTCATTCATCGATTCGTTTCTTACTGCATCAATAAACAGCTCGTCTTCTTCTTTATCTGAGACCTGACACACTGCATGCACGGGTTTTTTACACTGTCTTCCTTTAGCGGGACATTGACTTTTTCCACGTGTGCTTTGTTTCCGCAGTAGCTGGATTTATGAATATGCTTGTATGTATCAGACGCTTCATATTTTTTGCTGCCTTTTCAATTGTGTAATTCGGTTTTGTTCAGCTCTTTGGAACTGTTGCTTTTATCTGTGCACTGCGTCAGTTCACGTGAGCCGCTCGTGTACATGCATCGAAGGTTCCCAGCTGTGCTGGTGCCATCTCGTGCTATGTCCATGGCTGTATTTAATGTTACCTTAGTCCTGGCACTTAAAACTTTCTCTCGCAGTTTCGCTGAGTTTGTGTCAAACACCACCCTGACCATCTCATCTTCCTCTGCATAAGCACAGTCCTTCACCCGTGAATATTTAGTGGAGTTTGCTATTGATTGCCGCTGACGGACGGCCTTATATGGGCAGGCACTAAATTACAAACGCCAGCGCAGCCTGTCTATGAACTTAATTTAAAGTGTAGGTTTACATCGTGCTTTGTTTCCAAGTAGCAGAACTCATGAATATGGTTGTATATGTCACTCGCCGCTTCTTATTGTTTCGCTGCCTTCTCAATTATATAATGCATGTTTTCTTCAGCGCTTTTGAGGTCTTCCTGGTTTTCTATGTACTGCGTGATTACGTGGGAGGCGTGATGATGTCACACGAAACTCCGCCCCACGGCGTTCAAGCTCATCTCCATTACAGTAAATGGAGAAAAACAGCTTCCAGTTATGACCATTAC